>NC_057813.1:242427477-242478340 GCF_018294505.1 Triticum aestivum
TGTCACACCCTAGCTAGTCATGCATTAGAGTGTTGCATCATGTTTACTCTTTCATCAGAAACTTGAAATGGGGATCTGTGAAACCCTCAGAACCATTTTGAAAATGACCCAAATAAAAATTTCTCCAAAAGGGTCCAAGAAAATGCTCCTGTTGCTCTCTGAAAATATTGGACAGAGATAAAAATCAAACCAATATTTTTAGTGGCTCATGGACATTATTTTGGGCATTTGGAATTAATGCATAAATATTTGCATTGGAAATATATTAATTATATATATCAATATATGCCCAAATATTATGCCAATTATAAAAGAGCTCTGGAATAATATAAATAGCTCCTGCAAAAATTGGCATAAGTCAAATAAATGATTTAATATATTATTTAAATCAAAACAAATGTCAGAAATTAGAAAACAGAAAAATATATAACAGGAGGAGCTTACCTGGGCTCCTCCACTGTGCGGCCCAGCCAGCTGGCTGGCCCAGCCAGCAGCCGGCCCAGCCCACCTCCCTCCTCTGTCGTCTTCGTCCCGACAGAGGGAGGGGAGTGTGGCCGGCGCACGCGCGCGCCACCGCGCCACGCCACCTGCTCGCCTGCTTGCCTGCCCTTCCCTCCTCGCTCGATGCCCTGGACGACGCCATGCCTCCCCCCTGCTCTCTCTCACTATCCCCCGGCTCTCCTCTCCTCTCCCTCGCTCTCTCTCTCTCACGGCCGAACACCACCGTCGCCGCCGTTCGCCATAGCCGCCGTCTCCGACCACCCCTCGCTCCCCCGACTAGCTCAGGAGCTCCGCCTCGACTCCCTCTTCCTCCCCACCGCTCCACAGCTCCCCGGAAGGCCTGCATCGCCGCCACGTCACCGTTCCCCTCTTCGGGCTCCGACCATCGTCGCCGTCAAATTCGTCGTCTCCGGCGCGTCCCCGAGCCCGCTTCGACGCCCACTGCAACCGCGGTGAGCCCCCGAGTCGTTTCCCCCTTCTCCCCTGGTCTCTTTCGACCTCTAGGCCTTAGCCCCACCTTGGCCGAGAGCTCCACGCCGCCGGCGATGTCGCCGTCGTGGCCACGGTCGCCGTAGCGCCCAACCGAGCACACCATCGTGCTCCACACCTCACAAGGAGCACGTAGCACGCACCAACACCTCCCCTAACGCCCTGCAACGCCGATTCCGACCGCACCCGAACTCCGGCCGCCGCAGCCGAGCTCGCCGCCGTCGACTCCGGCCACCTCAGGCATGGCCACCACCACCATTCGATGCGCGGGAGCAAGGGCTCTCCAACGAGCCCAAGCACGGCCTCGCCCGTGCCCTATAGCGCGATCCCGCAACGCGCCGCCGTCTCGGGCCTCGCCGGCGTCTTGTCGCCGGTGGGGTTTGACTTGTCCGACCTAGGGTTTGACCCCCCCAGGGTCACTGACGCGTGGGCCCTGTCGGCCAGGTGGTTAGATTAGCGCTAACTACTGTTAGTCAACCCCCCCTGACACTGACAGTGGGCCCCAGCGCCACTAATCCCTAATTAGGATTAATTTAATCCTGTTAAGCCCCCCTGTCACTGACGTGTGGACCCCACACGTCAGGTTTGACTCCAGCCAGCCGCAGTTGACCACTGACGTCATGCTGACGTCATGCTGGCGCAATAATTATAATTCTGGATTTAATTTAAATCAGGAAATTCCAGAATATTATTTAAACTTCAAAAATTCATAACTTTTATTCTGTAACTCCAAATTGGACAAATTATATATGAAAAATGATCAGAAAAATCCAATCTATCCATCTGTACTATTTTCATGCATGATCAAACAAGTTAAATTGATGTTTTAAGCAGAACAAGGAAAAGCACTTTAAAAGGCCATGTTTGAGTTTGAAATTTGAATCTATGATTCAAATTTGTTCAAACCCCTCTGGTTTTAGTTGCATTAGCCCAACACACTCATATTGCCATGTTTCATGCATGCATAATATTGTTGCACATTGTTTGGTGATGCTTGTGTATCGGTGTCCTTTGCGACAGGTTCTGCCTCCGAGGAGTACCGTGATTACCCTAACGAAGAACCGTATCCGTGCATCGAAACATCAGGCAAGCAACCAACCATTTGATCATATCGATACAATCCCATGTTCTCGCTCCTGCTGTCTTTTACTGCATTAAGACAACGCGATTCAAACTGCTGTGTGCTACGGTAGTTGAACCCATTTCCTCTGCATGACCTGTCATTGCCACAGTAACTAGATGAAACCCACTAGCATGTGTAGGAGTTCATTGAGCCATATGTATGTCTTGTTCCTACATTGCTATGCCTGCTATGCTTAGAGTCGTGTCAGGTCTGGTTCATCTGGGTGATGGGCTAGAGTGAAATGATTATGTCAGTAATGAGAGTGGTGTGGTGAACGCGATTTGGTAAAGGTATCGATGAGAGGCCATGTAGGAGTACATGGTGGGTTGTTTCATTGAAGCCGAGCTTAAGCACTGAGATCTGTATATGTGATTTAAGATACAGCTACTACCATGCATTGGGCCCTGAAATATGACCCCGCTCGACTTCTTATTCACCCTAGCTCTCTGTCCAGGAGTTGCAAGTAGTTTCTGGTGTTTGTAGCCTACTGGAGGCCGTGGACAGCGCTGACCGTAGGGGTGGGCTGTGATGCGGTAGGTACGTGGCCGGGTGTACCCAATACCCGTTAGGTATCTCGGGAACCCTGTTCACATCGTTCGGGGCCGTATGGGAAACCTCGGCCGGACTCCCTGCGGATGGAACCTGGATAGGCGATAAACCTGGACTAGAGGCTTAAGTGTTTAGGTAGGTCGTGGTCTACACCCACGTCGGCTTTCGCTTGAAGTCTGCCGAGCACATGTCGTGTGCAGACGCTAAGTGGTGGAAACATGTATGAAGAAGTACACCCCTGCAGGGTTAACATGATCTATTCGAATAGCCGCGTCCGCGGTAAAGGACTACTTGGTTGCCTATACAGTTCATAGACAAGTAAATGGAAACTACTAAAAGCCTCAAGATAAGTGTGAGTGCCGAGGATGGCTCTTCCGTAGGAAGACGGAGGTGGATCCTCGGTAGTGTATTGAAGTGGTGAATAGTGGACTCGTGTGCGCAAAACTATTTCAAACTGGAGTATCGTAGGATAGTCTAGCCAAGAGTCAAAGCTGGCTTGCTGCAATAACTCCACCAACCCTTCTTGATACTATGCATGTATGTAGGATCTGATGTAAGTCTTGCTGAGTACCTTTCTACTCATGTTGCTATAATCTACATTTTTACAGAAGACGCTGCAACCCCTTCTGATGGGTTCTATGTAGACGTTGACATCAACGAGTAGGCTAAAAGACCCAGGTGGTGACCCTGAGCTTGTGAAGGACCGCATAGTATAGCCAGGCTTTCCAAGCCTCTTTTATTTTACTAGTTGTCTGTACTCAGACAAGTTACTTCCGCTGTTGGCTTGTATGATTGTATGACTTGTATGTTGGGTCGTGAGACCCGTATCTTTGTGTGTATGTTATGTATGGCTCACTGAGCCTTAAATAAAGTACTTGTGTCGTAGAGTCATGTTGTGATGCTTCGTTGTATTTGCACATATCGAGCATATTGTGTGTATGATTGAAATGCTTGGTATGTGTGGGATCTGACTATCTAGTTGTTTATCTTTAGTAGCCTCTCTTACCAGGAAATGTCTCCTAGTGTTACCGCTGAGCCATGGTAGCTTGCTACTGCTCTGGAACACTTAGGCTGGCCGGCATGTGTCCTTCTTCGTTCCTGTGTCTGTCCCTTCGGGGAAATGTCACGCTTTGAGTACCGGAGTCCTGTTAGCCCGCTACAGCCCGGTTTACCGGAGTCCTGCTAGCCCAGTGCTACAGCCCGGACCCACTTGCTGATGACCGACACGTTCGAAGCTGGGTCATGGATGCCTGTCCCTGTAAGTCTGTGCCACTTTGGGTTTACAACTAGTCATGTCAGCCTGGGCTCTTTATCATATGGATGCTAGCGACACTATCATATACGTGAGCCAAAAGGCGCAAACGGTCCCGGGCAAAGGTAAGGCGACACCCGTGGGAATACCGTGCGTGAGGCCGCAAAGTGATATGAAGTGTTACCGGCTAGATCGATGTGACATCGAGTCGGGGTCCTGACAGCGTTGAATTAAATCAGGAAATTCCAGAATATTAATTAAACTTCAAAAATTCATAACTTTTATTCTGTAACTCCAAATTGGACAAATTATATATGAAAAATGATCAGAAAAATCCAATCTATCCATCTGTACCATTTCCATGCATGATCAAACAAGTTAAGTTGATGTTTTAATCAGAACAAGAAAAGGCACTTTAAAAGGCCATATTTGAATTTGAAATTTGAATCCTTGATTCAAATTTGTTCAAACCCTTCTGGTTTTAGTTGCATTAGCCCAACACACTCATATTGCCATGTTTCATGCATGCATCATATTGTTGCATATTGTTTGGTGATGTTTGTGTATCGATGTCCTTTGCGACAGGATCTGTCCCCGAGGAGTACCGTGATTACCCTAACGAAGAACCGTATCCGTGCAACGAACCATCAGGCAAGCAACCAACCATCTGATCATATCGATACAATCCCATGTTCTCGCTCCTGCTCTCTTTTACTGCATTAAGACAACGCGATTCAAACTGCTGTGTGTTACGGTAGTTGAACCCATTTCCTCTACATGACCTGTCATTGCCACAGTAACTAGATGAAACCCACTAGCATGTGTAGGAGTTGATTGAGCCATATGTATGTGTTGTTCCTACCTTGCTAAGCCTGCTATGCTTAGAGTCGTGTCAGGTCTGGTTCATCTGGGTGATGGGCTAGAGTGAAATGATTATGTCGGTAATGAGAGTGGTGTGGTGAACACGATTTGGTAAAGGTATCGATGAGAGGCCATGTAGGAGTACATGGTGGGTTGTTTCATTGAAGCCGACCTTAAGCACTGAGATCTGTATGTGTGATTTAAGATACAGCTACTACCATGCATTGGGCCCTGAAATATGACCCCGCTCGACTTCTTATTCACCCTAGCTCTCTGTCCAGGAGTTGCAAGTAGTTTCTGGTGTTTGTAGCCTACTGGAGGCCGTGGACAGCGCTGACCATAGGGGTGGGCTGTGATGCGGTAGGTACGTGGCCGGGTGTACCGAATACCCGTTAGGTATCTCGGGAACCTTGTTCACATCGTTCGGGGCCGTATGGGAAACCTCGGCCGGACTCCCTGCGGATGGAACCTGAATAGGCGATAAACCTGGACTAGAGGCTTAAGTGTTTAGGTAGGTCGTGGTCTACACCCACGTCGGCTTTCGCTTGAAGTCTGCCGAGCACATGTCGTGTGCAGACGCTAAGTGGTGGAAACATGTATGAAGAAGTACACCCCTGCAGGGTTATCATAATCTATTCGAATAGCCGCGTCCGCGGTAAAGGACTACTTGGTTGCCTATACAGTTCATAGACAAGTAAATGGAAAACTACTAAAAGCCTCAAGATAAGTGTGAGTGCCGAGGATGGCTCTTCCGTAGGAAGACGGAGGTGGATCCTCGGTAGTGTATTGAAGTGGTGAGTAGTGGACTCGTGTGCGCAAAACCATTTCAAGTTGGAGTATCGTAGGATAGCCTAGCCAAGAGTCAAAGCTGGCTTGCTGCAATAACTCCACCAACCCTTATTGATACTATGCATGTATGTAGGATCTGATGTAAGTCTTGCTGAGTACCTTTGTACTCATGTTGCTATAATCTACATTTTTTACAGAAGACGCTGCAACCCCTTCTGATGGGTTCTATGTAGACGTTGACATCAACGAGTAGGCTAAAGACCCAGGTGGTGACCCTGAGCTTGTGATGGACCACGTAGTATAGCTAGGCTTTCCAAGCCTCTTTTATTTTACTAGTTGTCTGTACTCAGACAAGTTACTTCCGCTTCTGGCTTGTATGACTGTATGACTTGTATGTGGGGTCGTGAGACCCGTACCTTTGTGTATGTTATGTATGGCTCCCTGAGCCTTAAATAAAGTACTTGTGTCATAGAGTCATGTTGTGATGCTTCGTTGTATTTGCACATATCGGGCATATTGTGTGTATGATTGAAATGCTTGGTATGTGTGGGATCTGACTATCTAGTTGTTTATCTTTAGTAGCCTCTCTTACCGGGAAATGTCTCCTAGTGTTACCGCTGAGCCATGGTAGCTTGCTACTGCTCTGGATCACTTAGGCTGGCCGACATGTGTCCTTCTTCGTTCCTGTGTCTGTCCCTTCGGGGAAATGTCACGCTTTGAGTACCGGAGTCCTGTTAGCCCGCTACAGCCTGGTTTACCGGAGTCCTGCTAGCCCAGTGCTACAGCCCGGACCCACTTGCTGATGACCGACACGTTCGAAGCTGGGTCATGGATGCCTGTCCCTGTAAGTCTGTGCCACTTTGGGTTTACGACTAGTCATGTCAGCCCGGGCTCTTTATCATATGGATGCTAGCGACACTATCATATACGTGAGCCAAAAGGCGCAAACGGTCCCGGGAAAAGGTAAGACGACACCCGTGGGAATACCGTGCGTGAGGCCGCAAAGTGATATGAGGTGTTACCAGCTAGATCGATGTGACATCGAGTCGGGGTCCTGACAGCGTTGGCATCAGAGCCGGACTGCCTGTAGGTTCTCCAAGCCAAACTAGTCGATGTTGAGTCTAGAAATTCTTTAGTTATATGTAGGGGAATTGTTTGTGGGTTGGAACGTAAGGCTCTTTTTACTCCTTATACCTTATGACTTTCTGATCTGAGTCAGTCCATTCTTCCACCGGGGGTTAAGGAATTAGGATCTATTCTCTCTATCAGGATCACGTGTTACTAATCAGTAGTACCTTATAGGTATGAAGGATACAAGCCTAGTTCAGTTCTTTTACCACATTATGTTGCCAGAATGGTTTCAGAACTTTGAAATGATGATGTTGAGTATGTACGAAATCCTTTGTCAAATGTTTCAAAATCCTTCTTGAGCATTTACAGCTGTTATGCTGCCGAACATTTAAGGCTAGTGTTGAAGAAACTTCGAGAGCATCGTCTTTATGCCAAATTTTCTAAATGTGAATTCTGGCTGTCAGAAGTGACCTATCTGGGTCATGTAATATCTGGTAAAGGTATTGCTGTTAACCCTGAGCGAGTTCAAGCCGTCCTTAATTGGACTCCACCCGAATCGGTCAAGAAAGTTCGGAGTTTTCTAGGCTTAGCGAGCTATTGCCGTCGCTTTGTCGAGAACTTCTCCAAAGTTGCTAAACCTCTAACCGAACTCCTCAAGAAAGATAAAAAGTTCGAATGGACTCCACAATGTGAGCACAGCTTTCAGGAACTGAAAAGACGCCTGACCTCTGCTCCCGTGCTGGTACCGCCAGACTTCTCCAAGGACTTTGTTATCTACTGCGACGCCTCGCGACAAGGACTAGGTTGCATTCTTATGCAAGATCGACACGTAATTGCTTACGCTTCACGGCAATTGCACCCACATGAGGAGAATTATCCTACTCATGATCTAGAGCTTGCAGCCGTAGTCTATGCACTTAAGACCTGGCGACATTACCTCCTCGGTAATCGTTGCGAAATATTCACTGATCACCAAAGTCTGAAGTACATTTTCACCCAACCGGATTTGAATCTCAGGCAGAGACATTGGGTTGAATTGATCACAGACTTCGACTTAGGAATAACCTACACCCCAGGGAAAGCGAACGTCATGGCTGATGCGCTAAGTCGTAAATCTTATTGTAACAACCTGATGTTACAACAAAGTCAACCGCTTCTCCACGAGGAATTTCGGAAGCTTAACCTTCACATTGTACCTCAAGGTTTTCTTGCCACCTTGGTAGCAAAACCTACTCTTACGGATCAAATCATCGCTGCCCAAAAGCGAGATAAGGGAATATCTAAAATCAAAGAGAACATTGCTAGCGGAGGTGCTAGTTGTTTCTCTACAAATGATCATGGTGTTGTGTACTTTGAGAACCGTCTAGTGGTTCCCAAGAACCAGCATCTACGGCAGTTGATCCTTAAAGAAGCTCATGAATCTCCTCTCACTATTCATCCCGGTAGTACTAAAATGTATCAGGACCTACGCCAGAGGTTCTGGTGGACTAGGATGAAGAGAGAAATTGCTCAGTATATTGCAAATTACGACGTCTGTCGCCGTGTAAAAGCAGAGCATCAACGGCCTGCTGGCACCCTTCAACCCTTAGCTATTCCTGAATGGAAATGGGATAAAATTGGTATGGATTTCATTACCGGTTTTCCCAGGACCAAGAGAAGGAATAATGCTATTTTCGTCGTGGTCGATCGTCTTTCCAAAGTAGCCCATTTCTTACCTGTTCGTGAGAGTATAACCGCTAGTCAGCTGGCAGATTTGTACATCTCCCGAATAGTGTCTCTCCATGGTGTTCCTTTGGAAATTAACTCGGATCGAGGAAGTCTTTTCACCTCTCGATTTTGGGAAAGTTTCCAAAATGCTATGGGAACTCGTCTCTTCTTTAGCACCGCTTTCCACCCTCAGTCGAGTGGTCAAGTGGAACGCGTCAACCAAATTCTAGAAGACATGCTTCGAGCCTCTGTTATCTCGTTCGGAATGGACTGGGAGAAGTGCCTTCCATTTGCCGAATTCGCTTACAACAACAGCTATCAATCTAGCTTGGGTAAAGCCCCTTTTGAAGTTCTCTATGGACGACGATGTCGAACACCCCTTAACTGGTCAGAGACCGGGGAAAGACAATTCTTTGGCCCGGATATGATTCAGGAAGCAGAAGAACAAGTTCGTATCGTTCGTGAAAAGTTGAAAATAGCCCAATCTCGTCAAAAGAGTCAATATGACCGAAAACATAAGGCTATGACTTTCGAGGTTGACGAGAAGGCTTATCTTCGGGTCACCCCTCTGAAGGGAACCCATCGTTTCGGTATCAAAGGCAAATTGGCTCCTCGTTACATTGGACCTTTTCGCATTCTCGCCAAACGAGGAGAAGTTGCCTACCAGTTGGAACTACCTCCGCACCTCTCCAGAGTTCACGATGTCTTCCACGTTTCTCAACTCAGGCGTTGCTTCTCGGATCCTATCCGTGGAGTGGACCACGAAACGCTTGATCTCCAAGATAATCTTACATATCGAGAGTACCCCATTCGTATCCTCGATCAGGCCGAACGTACCACCCGACGCCAAAATATCAAGTTTCTCAAAGTTCAATGGTCGCACCATTCTGAAGATGAAGCAACTTGGGAAAGGGAGGATCGTCTTCGACTCGAGTATCCCGCTTTCTTCCCGGAGGAACCCAAATCTCGGGACGAGATTCTTTTGAGTGGGGGTGAGTTGTCACACCCTAGCTAGTCATGCATTAGAGTGTTGCATCATGTTTACTCTTTCATCAGAAACTTGAAATGGGGATCTGTGAAACCCTCAGAACCATTTTGAAAATGACCCAAATAAAAATTTCTCCAAAAGGGTCCAAGAAAATGCTCCTGTTGCTCTCTGAAAATATTGGACAGAGATAAAAATCAAACCAATATTTTTAGTGGCTCATGGACATTATTTTGGGCATTTGGAATTAATGCATAAATATTTGCATTGGAAATATATTAATTATATATATTAATATATGCCCAAATATTATGCCAATTATAAAAGAGCTCTGGAATAATATAAATAGCTCCTGCAAAAAATTGGCATAAGTCAAATAAATGATTTAATATATTATTTAAATCAAAACAAATGTCAGAAATTAGAAAACAGAAAAATATATAACAGGAGGAGCTTACCTGGGCTCCTCCACTGTGCGGCCCAGCCAGCTGGCTGGCCCAGCCAGCAGCCGGCCCAGCCCACCTCCCTCCTCTGTCGTCTTCGTCCCGACAGAGGGAGGGGAGTGTGGCCGGCGCGCGCGCGCGCCACCGCGCCACGCCACCTGCTCGCCTGCTTGCCTGCCCTCCCCTCCTCGCTCGATGCCCTGGACGACGCCACGCCTCCCCCCTGCTCTCTCTCACTCTCCCCCGGCTCTCCTCTCCTCTCCCTCGCTCTCTCTCTCACACGGCCGAACACCACCGTCGCCGCCGTTCGCCACAGCAGCCGTCTCCGGCCACCCCTCGCTCCCCCGACTAGCTCAGAAGCTCCGCCACGACCCCCTCTTCCTCCCCACCGCTCCACGGTCCTCCAGAAGCTCTGCATCGCCGCCACGTCGCCGTTCCCCTCTTCGGGCTCCGACCATCGTCGCCGTCGAATTCGTCGTCTCCAGCGCGTCCCCGAGCCCGCTTCGACGCCCACTGCAACCGCGGTGAGCTACGCCACCGCTTCCCCCTCTCCTCCTCCTCGTTCCCCCACCGTAGCCTCCTCCCCACCACGGCCGAACCTCCGCCGTCGCCGAGCTCGCCGTCGACGCAGCTCCGGTGACCATTTGGTCACCCCGGCGAGTCCAACGAGTTCGCAAGACCCCGTAGAGCATCCCTAGCGCCTCGCTTCGCTCGACTTCGAGCTCCAACCCCGTTCCCGTGCACGACCGAACCCCGGCGGCCGCAGCCGAGCTCGCCGCCGTCAACTCCGGCCACCCCGACCCCAACGGGCTCCGCCAAGAGCTGCGGGTTGTCCTCAGCTCCACTCCGGTGGTCTCCGCGGTCCATTTGGTGGCCGAAATGGCCAAAACCACTCCCGCCGCCGCGTCGGGCTCGCCGGCGGCTAAACGCCGGCAGCCGACTTTGACTTTGACCCCGGGTGGGCCCTGGTTGACTCCCCTGAGTCAATGACAGGTGGGGCCCAGCCCTGTTAATTAAACAGGTTTAGTTTTAATTAAACTTTAATTAAAATAATCACCCTGACATGCGGGACCGACTGTCAGGTTTGACCCAGACCTGTTCCGTTGACCTGCTGACGTCACACTGACGTCAGGCTGACGCAGTAATTGATTTTCTGGATTTAAATTAAATCAGGAAATTCCAGAATATTATTTAAACTTCAAAAATTCATAACTTTTATTCTGTAACTCCAAATTGGACAAATTATATATGAAAAATGATCAGAAAAATCCAATCTATCCATCTGTACTATTTTCATGCATGATCAAACAAGTTAAATTGATGTTTTAAGCAGAACAAGGAAAAGCACTTTAAAAGGCCATGTTTGAGTTTGAAATTTGAATCTATGATTCAAATTTGTTCAAACCCTTCTGGTTTTAGTTGCATTAGCCCAGCACACTCATATTGCCATGTTTCATGCATGCATCATATTGTTGCACATTGTTTGGTGATGCTTGTGTATCGATGTCCTTTGCGACAGGTTCTGCCTCCGAGGAGTACCGTGATTACCCTAACGAAGAACCGTATCCGTGCATCGAACCATCAGGCAAGCAACCAACCATTTGATCATATCGATACAATCCCATGTTCTCGCTCCTGCTCTCTTTTACTGCATTAAGACAACGCGATTCAAACTGCTGTGTGCTACGGTAGTTGAACCCATTTCCTCTGCATGACCTGTCATTGCCTCAGTAACTAGATGAAACCCACTAGCATGTGTAGGAGTTGATTGAGCCATATGTATGTGTTGTTCCTACATTGCTATGCCTGCTATGCTTAGAGTCGTGTCAGGTCTGGTTCATCTGGGTGATGGGCTAGAGTGAAATGATTATGTCAGTAATGAGAGTGGTGTGGTGAACGCGATTTGGTAAAGGTATCGATGAGAGGCCATGTAGGAGTACATGGTGGGTTGTTTCATTGAAGCCGACCTTAAGCACTGAGATCTGTATATGTGATTTAAGATACAGCTACTACCATGCATTGGGCCCTGAAATATGACCCCGCTCGACTTCTTATTCACCCTAGCTCTCTGTCCAGGAGTTGCAAGTAGTTTCTGGTGTTTGTAGCCTACTGGAGGCCGTGGACAGCGCTGACCGTAGGGGTGGGCTGTGATGCGGTAGGTACGTGGCTGGGTTTACCGAATACCCGTTAGGTATCTCGGGAACCCTGTTCACATCGTTCGGGGCCGTATGGGAAACCTCGGCCGGACTCCCTGCGGATGGAACCTGGATAGGCGATAAACCTGGACTAGAGGCTTAAGTGTTTAGGTAGGTCGTGGTCTACACCCACGTCGGCTTTCGCTTGAAGTCTGCCGAGCACATGTCGTGTGCAGACGCTAAGTGGTGGAAACATGTATGAAGAAGTACACCCCTGCAGGGTTAACATGATCTATTCGAATAGCCGCGTCCGCGGTAAAGGACTACTTGGTTGCCTATACAGTTCATAGACAAGTAAATGGAAACTACTAAAAGCCTCAAGATAAGTGTGAGTGCCGAGGATGGCTCTTCCGTAGGAAGACGGAGGTGGATCCTCGGTAGTGTATTGAAGTGGTGAGTAGTGGACTCGTGTGCGCAAAACCATTTCAAGTTGAAGTATCGTAGGATAGCCTAGCCAAGAGTCAAAGCTAGCTTGCTGCAATAACTCCACCAACCCTTCTTGATAATATGCATGTATGTAGGATCTGATGTAAGTCTTGCTGAGTACCTTTGTACTCATGTTGCTATAATCTACATTTTTACAGAAGACGCTGCAACCCCTTCTGATGGGTTCTATGTAGATGTTGACATCAACGAGTAGGCTAAAGACCCAGGTGGTGACCCTGAGCTTGTGATGGACCACGTAGTATAGCTAGGCTTTCCAAGCCTCTTTTATTTTACTAGTTGTCTGTACTCAGACAATGTACTTCCGCTGCTGGCTTGTATGACTGTATGACTTGTATGTTGGGTCGTGAGACCCGTACCTTTGTGTATGTTATGTATGGCTCCCTGAGCCTTAAATAAAGTACTTGTGTCGTAGAGTCATGTTGTGATGCTTCGTTGTATTTGCACATATCGAGCATATTGTGTGTATGATTGAAATGCTTGGTATGTGTGGGATCTGACTATCTAGTTGTTTATCTTTAGTAGCCTCTCTTACCGGGAAATGTCTCCTAGTGTTACCGCTGAGCCATGGTAGCTTGCTACTGCTCTGGAACACTTAGGCTGGCCGGCATGTGTCCTTCTTCGTTCCTGTGTCTGTCCCTTCGGGGAAATGTCACGCTTTTAGTACCGGAGTCCTGTTAGCCCGCTACAGCCCGGTTTACCGGAGTCCTGCTAGCCCAGTGCTACAGCCCGGACCCACTTGCTGATGACCGACACGTTCGAAGCTGGGTCATGGATGCCTGTCCCTGTAAGTCTGTGCCACTTTGGGTTTACGACTAGTCATGTCAGCCCGGGCTCTTTATCATATGGATGCTAGCGACACTATCATATACGTGAGCCAAAAGGCGCAAACGGTCCCGGGCAAAGGTAAGGCGACACCCGTGGGGATACCGTGCGTGAGGCCGCAAAGTGATATGAGGTGTTACCGGCTAGATCGATGTGACATCGAGTCGGGGTCCTGACAGCGTTGGTATCAGAGCCGGACTGCCTGTAGGTTCTTCAAGCCAAACTGGTCGATGTTGAGTCTAGAAATTCTTTAGTTATATGTAGGGGAATTGTTTGTGGGTTGGAACGTAAGGCTCTTTTTACTCCTCTATCTTATGACATTCTGATCTGAGTCAGTCTATTCTTCCACCGGGGGTTAAGGAATTAGGATCTATTCTCTCTATCAGGATCAACGACCTGTATGATCAGCTCGCTGGATCCTCAGTCTTCTCCAAGATGGATTTGAGGTTGGGCTACCATCAAATCAAAATCAGAAACGGGGACATTCCTAAGACGGCCTTTGTTACTCGTTATGGCCAATACGAGTACACCGTCATGTCCTTCGGTTTAACCAACGCTCCAGCCACTTTTTCTCGGTTAATGAACTCAATCTTCATGGAGTATTTGGATAAATTCGTCGTGGTTTACCTCGATGATATACTCATCTACTCCAAGAATGAGGAAGAACATGCCGAACATTTAAGGCTAGTGTTGAAGAAACTTCGAGAGCATCGCCTTTATGCCAAATTTTCTAAATGTGAATTCTGGTTGTCGGAAGTGACCTATCTGGGTCATGTAATATCTGGTAAAGGTATTGCTGTTAACCCTGAGCGAGTTCAAGCCGTCCTTAATTGGACTCCACCTGAATCGGTCAAGCAAGTTCGGAGTTTTCTAGGCTTAGCGAGCTATTGTCGTCGCTTTGTCGAGAACTTCTCCAAGGTTGCTAAACCTCTAACCGAACTCCTCAAGAAAGATAAGAAGTTCGAGTGGACTCCACAATGTGAGCACAGCTTTCAGGAACTGAAAAAACGCCTGACTTCTGCTCCCGTACTGGTACCGCCAGACTTCTCCAAAGACTTTGTTATCTACTGCGACGCCTCGCGACAAGGACTAGGTTGCATCCTTATGCAAGATCGACATGTAATTGCCTACGCTTCACGGCAATTGCACCCACATGAGGAGAATTATCCTACTCATGATCTAGAGCTTGCAGCCGTAGTCTATGCACTTAAGACCTGGCGACATTACCTCCTCGGTAATCGTTGCGAAATATTCACTGATCACCAAAGTCTGAAGTACATTTTCACCCAACCGGATCTGAATCTCAGGCAAAGACGTTGGGTTGAATTGATCACAGATTTCGATTTAGGAATAACCTACACCCCAGGGAAAGCCAACGTCATGGCTGATGCGCTAAGTCGTAAATCTTATTGTAACAATTTGATGTTACAACAAAGTCAACCACTTCTCCATGAGGAATTTCGGATGCTTAACCTTCACATTGTTCCTCAAGGTTTTCTTTCCACCTTGGTGGCAAAACCTACCCTTACGGATCAAATTATCAAAGCACAGAAAGTAGATCCGGGAATCTCCCGCATCAAGAGAAACATCCAGAAGGGAATTGCGAATTGTTTCTCCATTAATGATCAAGGGGTCGTATACTTCAGGGATCGACTAGTGGTTCCCAAAGTGCGAAACCTGAGGCGTTTGATCCTTAAGGAAGCTCATGAATCTCCTCTCACCATTCATCCCGGTAGTACTAAGATGTATCAGGACCTACGCCAGAGGTTCTGGTGGACTAGGATGAAGAGAGAAATTGCTCAGTATATTGCTAATTGCGACGTCTGTCGTCGTGTAAAAGTAGAGCATCAACGGCCTGCTGGCACCCTTCAACCCTTAGCTATTCCTGAATGGAAATGGGATAAAATTGGTATGGATTTCATTACCGGTTTTCCCAGGACCAAGAGAGGGAATAATGCTATTTTCGTCGTGGTCGATCGTCTTTCCAAAGTAGCCCATTTCTTACCTGTTCGTGAGAGTATAACCGCTAGTCAGCTGGCAGACTTATACATCTCCCGAATAGTGTCCCTCCATGGTGTTCCTTTGGAAATTAACTCGGATCGAGGAAGTCTTTTCACCTCTCGATTTTGGGAAAGTTTCCAAAATGCTATGGGGACTCGTCTCTCCTTTAGCACCGCTTTCCACCCTCAGTCGAGTGGTCAAGTGGAACGCGTCAACCAGATTCTAGAAGACATGCTTCGAGCCTCTGTTATCTCATTCGGAATGGACTGGGAGAAGTGCCTTCCATTTGCCGAATTCGCTTACAACAACAGCTATCAATCTAGCTTGGGTAAAGCCCCTTTTGAAGTTCTCTATGGACGACGGTGTCGAACACCCCTTAACTGGTCAGAGACCGGGGAAAGACAATTCTTTGGCCCGGATATGATTCAGGAAGCAGAAGAACAAGTTCGTATCGTTCGTGAAAAGTTGAAAACAGCCCAATCTCGTCAAAAGAGTCAATATGACTGAAAACATAAGGCTATGACTTTCGAGGTTGACGAGAAGGCTTATCTTCGGGTCACCCCTCTGAAGGGAACCCATCGTTTCGGTATCAAAGGCAAATTGGCTCCTCGTTACATTGGACCTTTTCGCATTCTCGCCAAACGAGGAGAAGTTGCCTACCAGTTGGAACTACCTCCGCATCTCTCCAGAGTCCACGATGTCTTCCACGTTTCTCAACTCAGGCGTTGCTTCTCGGATCCTATCCGTGAAGTGGACCACGAAACGCTTGATCTCCAAGATAATCTTACATATCGAGAGTACCCCATTCGTATCCTCGATCAGGCCGAACGTACCACCCGACGTCATAATATCAAGTTTCTCAAAGTTCAATGGTCGCACCATTCTGAGGATGAAGCAACCTGGGAAAGGGAGGATCGTCTTCGACTCGAGTATCCCGCCTTCTTCCCGGAGGAACCCAAATCTCGGGACGAGATTCTTTTGAGTGGGGGTGAGTTGTCACACCCTAGCTAGTCATGCATTAGAGTGTTGCATCATGTTTACTCTTTCATCAGAAACTTGAAATGGGGATCTGTGAAACCCTCAGAACCATTTTGAAAATGACCCAAATAAAAATTTCTCCAAAAGGGTCCAAGAAAATGCTCCTGTTGCTCTCTGAAAATATTGGACAGAGATAAAAATCAAACCAATATTTTTAGTGGCTCATGGACATTATTTTGGGCATTTGGAATTAATGCATAAATATTTGCATTGGAAATATATTAATTATATATATTAATATATGCCCAAATATTATGCCAATTATAAAAGAGCTCTGGAATAATATAAATAGCTCCTGCAAAAATTGGCATAAGTTAAATAAATGATTTAATATATTATTTAAATCAAAACAAATGTCAGAAATTAGAAAACAGAAAAATATATAACAGGAGGAGCTTACCTGGGCTCCTCCACTGTGCGGCCCAGCCAGCAGCCGGCCCAGCCCACCTCCCTCCTCTGTCGTCTTCGTCCCGACAGAGGGAGGGGAGTGTGGCCGGCGCGCGCGCGCCACCGCGCCACGCCACCGCGCCACGCCACCTGCTCGCCTGCTTGCCTGCCCTCCCCTCCTCGCTCGATGCCCTGGACGACGCCACGCCTCCCCCCCTGCTCTCTCTCACTCTCCCCCGGCTCTCCTCTCCTCTCCCTCGCTCTCTCTCTCACACGGCCGAACACCACCATCGCCGCCGTTCGCCACAGCAGCCGTCTCCGGCCACCCCTCGCTCCCCCGACTAGCTCAGAAGCTCCGCCACGACCCCCTCTTCCTCCCCACCGCTCCACGGTCCTCCAGAAGCTCTGCATCGCCGCCACGTCGCCGTTCCCCTCTTCGGGCTCCGACCATCGTCGCCGTCGAATTCGTCGTCTCCAGCGCGTCCCCGAGCCCGCTTCGACGCCCACTGCAACCACGGTGAGCTACGCCACCGCTTCCCCCTCTCCTCCCCCTCGTTCCCCCACCGTAGCCTCCTCCCCACCACGGCCGAACCTCCGCCGTCGCCGAGCTCGCCGTCGACGCAGCTCCGGTGACCATTTGGTCACCCCGGCGAGTCCAACGAGTTCGCAAGACCCCGTAGAGCATCCCTAGCGCCTCGCTTCGCTCGACTTCGAGCTCCAACCCCGTTCCCGTGCACGACCGAACCCCGGCGGCCGCAGCCGAGCTCGCCGCCGTCAACTCCGGCCACCCCGACCCCAACGGGCTCCGCCAAGAGCTGCGGGTTGTCCTCAGCTCCACTCCGGTGGTCTCCGCGGTCCATTTGGTGGCCGAAATGGCCAAAACCACTCCCGCCGCCGCGTCGGGCTCGCCGGCGGCTAAACGCCGGCAGCCGACTTTGACTTTGACCCCGGGTGGGCCCTGGTTGACTCCCCTGAGTCAATGACAGGTGGGGCCCAGCCCTGTTAATTAAACAGGTTTAGTTTTAATTAAACTTTAATTAAAATAATCACCCTGACATGCGGGACCCACTGTCAGGTTTGACCCTGACCTGTTCCGTTGACCTGCTGATGTCACACTGACGTCAGGCTGACGCAGTAATTGATTTTCTGGATTTAAATTAAATCAGGAAATTCCAGAATATTATTTAAACTTCAAAAATTCATAACTTTTATTCTGTAACTCCAAATTGGACAAATTATATATGAAAAATGATCAGAAAAATCCAATCTATCCATCTGTACTATTTTCATGCATGATCAAACAAGTTAAATTGATGTTTTAAGCAGAACAAGGAAAAGCACTTTAAAAGGCCATGTTTGAGTTTGAAATTTGAATCTATGATTCAAATTTGTTCAAACCCCTCTGGTTTTAGTTGCATTAGCCCAACACACTCATATTGCCATGTTTCATGCATGCATCATATTGTTGCACATTGTTTGGTGATGCTTGTGTATCGATGTCCTTTGCGACAGGTTCTGCCTCCGAGGAGTACCGTGATTACCCTAACGAAGAACCGTATCCGTGCATCGAACCATCAGGCAAGCAACCAACCATTTGATCATATCGATACAATCCCATGTTCTCGCTCCTGCTCTCTTTTACTGCATTAAGACAACGCGATTCAAACTGCTGTGTGCTACGGTAGTTGAACCCATTTCCTCTGCATGACCTGTCATTGCCACAGTAACTAGATGAAACCCACTAGCATGTGTAGGAGTTGATTGAGCCATATGTATGTGTTGTTCCTACATTGCTATGCCTGCTATGCTTAGAGTCGTGTCAGGTCTGGTTCATCTGGGTGATGGGCTAGAGTGAAATGATTATGTCAGTAATGAGAGTGGTGTGGTGAACGCGATTTGGTAAAGGTATCGATGAGAGGCCATGTAGGAGTACATGGTGGGTTGTTTCATTGAAGCCGACCTTAAGCACTGAGATCTGTATATGTGATTTAAGATACAGCTACTACCATGCATTGGGCCCTGAAATATGACCCCGCTCGACTTCTTATTCACCCTAGCTCTCTGTCCAGGAGTTGCAAGTAGTTTCTGGTGTTTGTAGCCTACTGGAGGCCGTGGACAGCGCTGACCGTAGGGGTGGGCTGTGATGCGGTAGGTACGTGGCTGGGTTTACCGAATACCCGTTAGGTATCTCGGGAACCCTGTTCACATCGTTCGGGGCCGTATGGGAAACCTCGGCCGGACTCCCTGCGGATGGAACCTGGATAGGCGATAAACCTGGACTAGAGGCTTAAGTGTTTAGGTAGGTCGTGGTCTACACCCACGTCGGCTTTCGCTTGAAGTCTGCCGAGCACATGTCGTGTGCAGACGCTAAGTGGTGGAAACATGTATGAAGAAGTACACCCCTGCAGGGTTAACATGATCTATTCGAATAGCCGCGTCCGCGGTAAAGGACTACTTGGTTGCCTATACAGTTCATAGACAAGTAAATGGAAACTACTAAAAGCCTCAAGATAAGTGTGAGTGCCGAGGATGGCTCTTCCGTAGGAAGACGGAGGTGGATCCTCGGTAGTGTATTGAAGTGGTGAGTAGTGGACTCGTGTGCGCAAAACCATTTCAAGTTGGAGTATCGTAGGATAGCCTAGCCAAGAGTCAAAGCTGGCTTGCTGCGATAACTCCACCAACCCTTATTGATACTATGCATGTATGTAGGATCTGATGTAAGTCTTGCTGAGTACCTTTGTACTCATGTTGCTATAATCTACATTTTTTACAGAAGACGCTGCAACCCCTTCTGATGGGTTCTATGTAGACGTTGACATCAACGAGTAGGCTAAAGACCCAGGTGGTGACCCTGAGCTTGTGATGGACCACGTAGTATAGCTAGGCTTTCCAAGCCTCTTTTATTTTACTAGTTGTCTGTACTCAGACAAGTTACTTCCGCTGCTGGCTTGTATGACTGTATGACTTGTATGTGGGGTCGTGAGACCCGTACCTTTGTGTATGTTATGTATGGCTCCCTGAGCCTTAAATAAAGTACTTGTGTCATAGAGTCATGTTGTGATGCTTCGTTGTATTTGCACATATCGGGCATATTGTGTGTATGATTGAAATGCTTGGTATGTGTGGGATCTGACTATCTAGTTGTTTATCTTTAGTAGCCTCTCTTACCGGGAAATGTCTCCTAGTGTTACCGCTGAGCCATGGTAGCTTGCTACTGCTCTGGATCACTTAGGCCGGCCGGCATGTGTCCTTCTTCGTTCCTGTGTCTGTCCCTTCGGGGAAATGTCACGCTTTGAGTACCGGAGTCATGTTAGCCCGCTACAGCCCGGTTTACCGGAGTCCTGCTAGCCCAGTGCTACAGCCCGGACCCACTTGCTGATGACCGACACGTTCGAAGCTGGGTCATGGATGCCTGTCCCTGTAAGTCTGTGCCACTTTGGGTTTACGACTAGTCATGTCAGCCCGAGCTCTTTATCATATGGATGCTAGCGACACTATCATATACGTGAGCCAAAAGGCGCAAACGGTCCCGGGAAAAGGTAAGACGACACCCGTGGGAATACCGTGCGTGAGGCCGCAAAGTGATATGAGGTGTTAACAGCTAGATCGATGTGACATCGAGTCGGGGTCCTGACAGCGTTGGTATCACGTATATGATAGTGTCGCTAGCATCCATATGATAAAGAGCCCGGGCTGACATGACTAGTCGTAAACCCAAAGTGGCACAGACTTACAGGGACAGGCATCCATGACCCAGCTTCGAACGTGTCGGTCATCAGCAAGTGGGTCCGGGCTGTAGCACTGGGCTAGCAGGACTCCGGTAAACCGGGCTGTAGCGGGCTAACAGGACTCCGGTACTCAAAGCGTGACATTTCCCCGAAGGGACAGACACAGGAACGAAGAAGGACACATGCCGGCCAGCCTAAGTGATCCAGAGCAGTAGCAAGCTACCATGGCTCAGCGGTAACACTAGGAGACATTTCCCGGTAAGAGAGGCTACTAAAGATAAACAACTAGATAGTCAGATCCCACACATACCAAGCATTTCAATCATACACACAATATGCTCGATATGTGCAAATACAACGAAGCATCACAACATGACTCTATGACACAAGTACTTTATTTAAGGCTCAGGGAGCCATACATAACATACACAAAGGTACGGGTCTCACGACCCCACATACAAGTCATACAGTCATACAAGCTAGCAGCGGAAGTAACTTGTCTGAGTACAGACAACTAGTAAAATAAAAGAGGCTTGGAAAGCCTAGCTATACTACGTGGTCCATCACAAGCTCAGGGTCACCACCTGGGTCTTTAGCCTACTCGTTGATGTCAACGTCTACATAGAACCCATCAGAAGGGGTTGCAGCGTCTTCTGTAAAAAATGTAGATTATAGCAACATGAGTACAAAGGTACTCAGCAAGACTTACATCAGATCCTACATACATGCATAGTAACAATAAGGGTTGGTGGAGTTATTGCAGCAAGCCAGCTTTGACTCTTGGCTAGGCTATCCTACGATACTCCAACTTGAAATGGTTTTGCGCACACGAGTCCACTACTCACCACTTCAATACACTACCGAGGATCCACCTCCGTCTTCCTACGGAAGAGCCATCCTCGGCACTCACACTTATCTTGAGGCTTTTAGTAGTTTCCATTTACTTGTCTATGAACTGTATAGGCAACCAAGTAGTCCTTTACCGCGGACGCGGCTATTCGAATAGATCATGTTAACCCTGCAGGGGTGTACTTCTTCATACATGTTTCCACCACTTAGCGTCTGCACACGACATGTGCTCGGCAGACTTCAAGCGAAAGCCGACGTGGGTGTAGACCACGACCTACCTAAACACTTAAGCCTCTAGTCCAGGTTTATCGCCTATCCAGGTTCCATCCGCAGGGAGTCCGGCCGAGGTTTCCCATACGGCCCCGAACGATGTGAACAGGGTTCCCGAGATACCTAACGGGTATTCGGTAAACCCAGCCACGTACCTACCGCATCACAGCCCACCCCTACGGTCAGCGCTGTCCACGGCCTCCAGTAGGCTACAAACACCAGAAACTACTTGCAACTCCTGGACAGAGAGCTAGGGTGAATAAGAAGTCGAGCGGGGTCATATTTCAGGGCCCAATGCATGGTAGTAGCTGTATCTTAAATCACATATACAGATCTCAGTGCTTAAGGTCGGCTTCAATGAAACAACCCACCATGTACTCCTACATGGCCTCTCATCGATACCTTTACCAAATCGCGTTCACCACACCACTCTCATTACTGACATAATCATTTCACTCTAGCCCATCACCCAGATGAACCAGACCTGACACGACTCTAAGCATAGCAGGCATAGCAATGTAGGAACAACACATACATATGGCTCAATCAACTCCTACACATGCTAGTGGGTTTCATCTAGTTACTGTGGCAATGACAGGTCATGCAGAGGAAATGGGTTCAACTACCGTAGCACACAGCAGTTTGAATCGCGTTGTCTTAATGCAGTAAAAGAGAGCAGGAGAGAGAACATGGGATTGTATCGATATGATCAAATGGTTGGTTGCTTGCCTGATGGTTCGATGCACGGATACGGTTCTTCGTTAGGGTAATCACGGTACTCCTCGGAGGCAGAACCTGTCGCAAAGGACATCGATACACAAGCATCACCAAACAATGTGCAACAATATGATGCATGCATGAAACATGGCAATATGAGTGTGTTGGGCTAATGCAACTAGAACCAGAAGGATTTGAGCAAATTTGAATCAAGGATTCAAATTTCAAATTCAAATATGGCCTTTTAAAGTGCTTTTCCTTGTTCTGCTTGAAACATCAACTTAACTTGTTTGATCATGCATGAAAATAGTACAGATGGATAGATTGGATTTTTCTGATCATTTTTCATATATAATTTGTCCAATTTGGAGTTACAGAATAAAAGTTATGAATTTTTGAAGTTTAAATAATATTCTGGAATTTCCTGATTTAAATTAAATCCAGAATTATAATTATTGCGCCAGCATGACGTCAGCATGACGTCAGTGGTCAACTGCGGCTGGCTGGAGTCAAACCTGACGTGTGGGGTCCACACGTCAGTGACAGGGGGGCTTAATAGGATTAAATTAATCCTAATTAGGGATTAGTGGCGCTGGGGCCCACTGTCAGTGTCAGGGGGGGTTGACTAACAGTAGTTAGCGCTAATCTAACCACCTGGCCGACAGGGCCCACGCGTCAGTGACCCTGGGGGGGTCAAACCCCAGGTCGGACAAGTCAAACCCCACCGGCGACAAGACGCCGGCGAGGCCCGAGACGGCGGCGCGTTGCGGGATCGCGCTACAGGGCACGGGCGAGGCCGTGCTTGGGCTCGTTGGAGAGCCCTTGCTCCCGCGCATCGAATGGTGGTGGTGGCCGTGCCTGAGGTGGCCGGAGTCGATGGCGGCGAGCTCGGCTGCGGCGGCCGGAGTTCGGGTGCGGTCGGAATCGGCGTTGCAGGGCGTTAGGGGAGGTGTTGGTGCGTGCTACGTGCTCCTAATGAGGTGTGGAGCACGATGGTGTGCTCGGTTGGGCGCTACGGCGACCGTGGCCACGACGGCGACATCGCCGGCGGTGTGGAGCTCTCGGCCAAGGTGGGGCTAAGGCCTAGAGGTCGAAAGAGACCAGGGGAGAAGGGGGAAACGACTCGGGGGCTCACCGCGGTTGCAGTGGGCGTCGAAGCGGGCTCGGGGACGCGCCAGAGACGACGAATTTGACGGCGACGATGGTCGGAGCCCGAAGAGGGGAACGGCGACGTGGCGGCGATGCAGGCCTTCCGGGGAGCTGTGGAGCGGTGGGGAGGAAGAGGGAGTCGAGGCGGAGCTCCTGAGCTAGTCGGGGGAGCGAGGGGTGGTCGGAGACGGCGGCTATGGCGAACGGCGGCGACGGTGGTGTTCGGCCGTGTGAGAGAGAGAGCGAGGGAGAGGAGAGGAGAGCCGGGGGAGAGTGAGAGAGAGCAGGGGGGGAGGCGTGGCGTCGTCCAGGTCATCGAGCGAGGAGGGGAGGGCAGGCAAGCAGGTGAGCAGGTGGCGTGGCGCGGTGGCGCGCGCGCGCGCCGACCACACTCCCCTTCCTCTGTCGGGACGAAGACGACAGAGGAGGGAGGTGGGCTGGGTCGGCTGCTGGCTGGGCCAGCCAGCTGGCTGGGCCGCACAGTGGAGGAGCCCAGGTAAGCTCCTCCTGTTATATATTTTTCTGTTTTCTAATTTCTGACATTTGTTTTGATTTAAATAATATATTAAATCATTTATTTGACTTATGCCAATTTTTGCAGGAGCTATTTATATTATTCCAGAGCTCTTTTATAATTGGCATAATATTTGGGCATATATTAATATATATAATTAATATATTTCCAATGCAAATATTTATGCATTAATTCCAAATGCCCAAAATGATGTCCATGAGCCACTAAAAATATTGGTTTGATTTTTATCTCTGTCCAATATTTTCAGAGAGCAACAGGAGCATTTTCTTGGACCCTTTTGGAGAAATTTTTATTTGGGTCATTTTCAAAATGGTTCTGAGGGTTTCACAGATCCCCATTTCAAGTTTCTGATGAAAGAGTAAACATGATGCAACACTCTAATGCATGACTAGCTAGGGTGTGACAACTCACCCCCACTCAAAAGAATCTCGTCCCGAGATTTGGGTTCCTCCGGGAAGAAAGCGGGATACTCGAGTCGAAGACGATCCTCCCTTTCCCAAGTTGCTTCATCTTCAGAATGGTGCGACCATTGAACTTTGAGAAACTTGATATTCTGGCGTCGGGTGGTACGTTCGGCCTGATTGAGGATACGAATGGGGTACTCTCGATATGTAAGATTATCTTGGAGATCAAGCGTTTCGTGGTCCACTCCACGGATAGGATCCGAGAAGCAACGCCTGAGTTGAGAAACGTGGAAGACATCGTGAACTCTGGAGAGGTGCGGAGGTAGTTCCAACTGGTAGGCAACTTCTCCTCGTTTGGCGAGAATGAGAAAAGGTCCAATGTAACGAGGAGCCAATTTGCCTTTGATACCGAAACGATGGGTTCCCTTCAGAGGGGTGACCCGAAGATAAGCCTTCTCGTCAACCTCGAAAGTCATAGCCTTATGTTTTCGGTCATATTGACTCTTTTGACGAGATTGGGCTGTTTTCAACTTTTCACGAACGATACGAACTTGTTCTTCTGCTTCCTGAATCATATCCGGGCCAAAGAATTGTCTTTCCCCGGTCTCTGACCAGTTAAGGGGTGTTCGACATCGTCGTCCATAGAGAACTTCAAAAGGGGCTTTACCCAAGCTAGATTGATAGCTGTTGTTGTAAGCGAATTCGGCAAATGGAAGGCACTTCTCCCAGTCCATTCCGAATGAGATGACAGAGGCTCGAAGCATGTCTTCTAGAATTTGGTTGACACGTTCCACTTGACCACTCGACTGCGGGTGGAAAGCGGTGCTAAAGGAGAGACGAGTTCCCATAGCATTTTGGAAACTTTCCCAAAATCGAGAGGTGAAAAGACTTCCTCGATCCGAGTAAATTTCCAAAGGAACACCATGAAGGGACACTATTCGGGAGATGTATAAGTCTGCCAGCTGACTAGCGGTTATACTCTCACGAACAGGTAGGAAATGGGCTACTTTGGAAAGACGATCGACCACGACGAAAATGGTATTATTCCCTCTCTTGGTCCTGGGAAAACCGGTAATGAAATCCATACCAATTTTATCCCATTTCCATTCAGGAATAGCTAAGGGTTGAAGGGTGCCAACAGGCCGTTGGTGCTCTGCTTTTACACGACGATAGACGTCGCAATTTGCAATATACTGAGCAATTTCTCTCTTCATCCTAGTCCACCAGAACCTCTGGCGTAGGTCCTGATACATCTTAGTACTACCGGGATGAATGGTGAGAGGAGATTCATGAGCTTCCTTAAGGATCAACTGCCGTAGATGCTGGTTCTTGGGAACCACTAGACGGTTCTCAAAGTACACAACACCATGATCATTTGTAGAGAAACAACTAGCACCTCCGCTAGCAATGTTCTCTTTGATTTTAGATATTCCCTTATCTCGCTTTTGGGCAGCGATGATTTGATCCGTGAGAGTAGGTTTTGCTACCAAGGTGGCAAGAAAACCTTAAGGTACAATGTGAAGGTTAAGCTTCCGAAATTCCTCATGGAGAAGCGGTTGACTTTGTTGTAACATCAGGTTGTTACAATAAGATTTACGACTTAGCGCATCAGCCATGACGTTGGCTTTCCCTGGGGTGTAGGTTATTCCTAAGTCGAAGTCTGTGATCAATTCAACCCAACGTCTCTGCTTGAGATTCAAATCCGGTTGGGTGAAAATGTACTTCAGACTTTGGTGATCAGTGAATATTTCGCAACGATTACCGAGGAGGTAATGTCGCCAGGTCTTAAGTGCATAGACTACGGCTGCAAGCTCTAGATCATGAGTAGGATAATTCTCCTCATGTGGGTGCAATTGCCGTGAAGCGTAAGCAATTACGTGTCGATCTTGCATAAGAATGCAACCTAGTCCTTGTCGCGAGGCGTCGCAGTAGATAACAAAGTCCTTGGAGAAGTCTGGCGGTACCAGCACGGGAGCAGAGGTCAGGCGTCTTTTCAGTTCCTGAAAACTGTGCTCACATTGTGGAGTCCATTCAAACTTTTTATCTTTCTTGAGGAGTTCGGTTAGAGGTTTAGCAACCTTGGAGAAGTTCTCGACAAAGCGACGACAATAGCCTAGTTCAGTTCCCCCCCTGACTGCCTGTAGGTTCTCCAACCCCGTTCCCGTGCACGACCGAACCCCGGCGGCCGCAGCCGAGCTCGCCGCCGTCAACTCCGGCCACCCCGACCCCAACGGGCTCCGCCAAGAGCTGCGGGTTGTCCTCAGCTCCACTCCGGTGGTCTTCGCGAGATAAACTACGACGAATTTATCCAAATACTCCATGAAGATTGAGTTCATTAACCGAGAAAAGGTGGCTGGAGCGTTGGTTAAACCGAAGGACATGACGGTGTACTCGTATTGGCCATAACGAGTAACAAAGGCCGTTTTAGGAATGTCCCCGTTTCTGATTTTGATTTGATGGTAGCCCAACCTCAAATCCATCTTGGAGAAGACTGAGGATCCAGCGAGCTGATCATACAGGTCGTTGATCCTGGGAAGCGGGTATTTGTTCTTGATTGTGACCAAATTGACAGGTCGGTAATCTACAACCATCCGGTCCGTACCATCCTTCTTCTTGACGAATAGGACGGGGCAAGCCCACGGAGATGAACTAGGGCGGATGAAACCCTTTTTCAAGGACTCATCGAGTTGTTTCTTAAGCTCGGCTAGTTCTAGGGGTGCCATCTTATAGGGTCTTCTAGCAATCGGAACTGTTCCTGGAATGAGGTCTATTACGAACTCAACATCCCTGTCAGGTGGAACACCTGGCAATTCCTCTGGAAAGACATCCGGAAAGTCACGGACTACCGGAACGTCCTCAAGGTCTGGCAAAGGGCTGGCGTTAAGAGAATATAATTGTCGCTTGGCTATTCGGGTCAAGACATTGACTATCTTCCCCGAAGGATGGGTGAGTTGAACAGTCCTAGAGAAGCAATCAATTTTGTCTTGATGAGCTGACATCCAGTCCACCAGAAACTCTTTAAACTAGCACCTCCAGACTTCTCCAAGGACTTTGTTATCTACTGCGACGCCTCGCGACAAGGACTAGGTTGCATTCTTATGCAAGATCGACACGTAATTGCTTACGCTTCACGGCAATTGCACCCACATGAGGAGAATTATCCTACTCATGATCTAGAGCTTGCAGCCGTAGTCTATGCACTTAAGACCTGGCGACATTACCTCCTCGGTAATCGTTGCGAAATATTCACTGATCACCAAAGTCTGAAGTACATTTTCACCCAACCGGATTTGAATCTCAGGCAGAGACGTTGGGTTGAATTGATCACAGACTTCGACTTAGGAATAACCTACACCCCAGGGAAAGCCAACGTCATGGCTGATGCGCTAAGTCGTAAATCTTATTGTAACAACCTGATGTTACAACAAAGTCAACCGCTTCTCCACGAGGAATTTCGGAAGCTTAACCTTCACATTGTACCTCAAGGTTTTCTTGCCACCTTGGTAGCAAAACCTACTCTTACGGATCAAATCATCGCTGCCCAAAAGTGAGATAAGGGAATATCTAAAATCAAAGAGAACATTGCTAGCGGAGGTGCTAGTTGTTTCTCTACAAATGATCATGGTGTTGTGTACTTTGAGAACCGTCTAGTGGTTCCCAAGAACCAGCATCTACGGCAGTTGATCCTTAAAGAAGCTCATGAATCTCCTCTCACTATTCATCCCGGTAGTACTAAAATGTATCAGGACCTACGCCAGAGGTTCTGGTGGACTAGGATGAAGAGAGAAATTGCTCAGTATATTGCAAATTGCGACGTCTGTCGCCGTGTAAAAGCAGAGCATCAACGGCCTGCTGGCACCCTTCAACCCTTAGCTATTCCTGAATGGAAATGGAATAAAATTGGTATGGATTTCATTACCGGTTTTCCCAGGACCAAGAGAGGGAATAATGCTATTTTCGTCGTGGTCGATCGTCTTTCCAAAGTAGCTCATTTCTTACCTGTTCGTGAGAGTATAACCGCTAGTCAGCTGGCAGATTTGTACATCTCCCGAATAGTGTCTCTCCATGGTGTTCCTTTGGAAATTAACTCGGATCGAGGAAGTCTTTTCACCTCTCGATTTTGGGAAAGTTTCCAAAATGCTATGGGAACTCGTCTCTCCTTTAGCACCGCTTTCCACCCTCAGTCGAGTGGTCAAGTGGAACGCGTCAACCAAATTCTAGAAGACATGCTTCGAGCCTCTGTTATCTCGTTCGGAATGGACTGGGAGAAGTGCCTTCCATTTGCCGAATTCGCTTACAACAACAGCTATCAATCTAGCTTGGGTAAAGCCCCTTTTGAAGTTCTCTATGGACGACGATGTCGAACACCCCTTAACTGGTCAGAGACCGGGGAAAGACAATTCTTTGGCCCGGATATGATTCAGGAAGCAGAAGAACAAGTTCGTATCGTTCGTGAAAAGTTGAAAACAGCCCAATCTCGTCAAAAGAGTCAATATGACCGAAAACATAAGGCTATGACTTTCGAGGTTGACGAGAAGGCTTATCTTCGGGTCACCCCTCTGAAGGGAACCCATCGTTTCGGTATCAAAGGCAAATTGGCTCCTCGTTACATTGGACATTTTCGCATTCTCGCCAAACGAGGAGAAGTTGCCTACCAGTTGGAACTACCTCCGCACCTCTCCAGAGTTCACGATGTCTTCCACGTTTCTCAACTCAGGCGTTGCTTCTCGGATCCTATCCGTGGAGTGGACCACGAAACGCTTGATCTCCAAGATAATCTTACATATCGAGAGTACCCCATTCGTATCCTCGATCAGGCCGAACGTACCACCCGACGCCAGAATATCAAGTTTCTCAAAGTTCAATGGTCGCACCATTCTGAAGATGAAGCAACTTGGGAAAGGGAGGATCGTCTTCGACTCGAGTATCCCGCTTTCTTCCCGGAGGAACCCAAATCTCGGGACGAGATTCTTTTGAGTGGGGGTGAGTTGTCACACCCTAGCTAGTCATGCATTAGAGTGTTGCGTCATGTTTACTCTTTCATCAGAAACTTGAAATGGGGATCTGTGAAACCCTTAGAACCATTTTGAAAATGACCCAAATAAAAATTTCTCCAAAAGGGTCCAAGAAAATGCTCCTGTTGCTCTCTGAAAATATTGGACAGAGATAAAAATCAAACCAATATTTTTAGTGGCTCATGGACATTATTTTGGGCATTTGGAATTAATGCATAAATATTTGCATTGGAAATATATTAATTATATATATTAATATATGCCAAAATATTATGCCAATTATAAAAGAGCTCTGGAATAATATAAATAGCTCCTGCAAAAATTGGCATAAGTCAAATAAATGATTTAATATATTATTTAAATCAAAACAAATGTCAGAAATTAGAAAACAGAAAAATATATAACAGGAGGAGCTTACCTGGGCTCCTCCACTGTGCGGTCCAGCCAGCTGGCTGGCCCAGCCAGCAGCCGGCCCAGCCCACCTCCCTCCTCTGTCGTCTTCGTCCCGACAGAGGGAGGGGAGTGTGGCCGGCGCGCGCGCGCGCCACCGCGCCACGCCACCTGCTCGCCTGCTTGCCTGCCCTCCCCTCCTCGCTCGATGCCCTGGACGACGCCACGCCTCCCCCCTGCTCTCTCTCACTCTCCCCCGGCTCTCCTCTCCTCTCCCTCGCTCTCTCTCTCACACGGCCGAACACCACCGTCGCCGCCGTTCGCCACAGCAGCCGTCTCCGGCCACCCCTCGCTCCCCCGACTAGCTCAGAAGCTCCGCCACGACCCCCTCTTCCTCCCCACCGCTCCACGGTCCTCCAGAAGCTCTGCATCGCCGCCACGTCGCCGTTCCCCTCTTCGGGCTCCGACCATCGTCGCCGTCGAATTCGTCGTCTCCAGCGCGTCCCCGAGCCCGCTTCGACGCCCACTGCAACCGCGGTGAGCTACGCCACCGCTTCCCCCTCTCCTCCCCCTCGTTCCCCCACCGTAGCCTCCTCCCCACCACGGCCGAACCTCCGCCGTCGCTGAGCTCGCCGTCGACGCAGCTCCGGTGACCATTTGGTCACCCCGGCGAGTCCAACGAGTTCGCAAGACCCCGTAGAGCATCCCTAGCGCCTCGCTTCGCTCGACTTCGAGCTCCAACCCCGTTCCCGTGCACGACCGAACCCCGGCGGCCGCAGCCGAGCTCGCCGCCGTCAACTCCGGCCACCCCGACCCCAACGGGCTCCGCCAAGAGCTGCGGGTTGTCCTCAGCTCCACTCCGGTGGTCTCCGCGGTCCATTTGGTGGCCGAAATGGCCAAAACCACTCCCGCCGCCGCGTCGGGCTCGCCGGCGGCTAAACGCCGGCAGCCGACTTTGACTTTGACCCCGGGTGGGCCCTGGTTGACTCCCCTGAGTCAATGACAGGTGGGGCCCAGCCCTGTTAATTAAACAGGTTTAGTTTTAATTAAACTTTAATTAAAATAATCACCCTGACATGCGGGACCCACTGTCAGGTTTGACCCAGACCTGTTCCGTTGACCTGCTGACGTCACACTGACGTGAGGCTGACGCAGTAATTGATTTTCTGGATTTAAATTAAATCAGGAAATTCCAGAATATTATTTAAACTTCAAAAATTCATAACTTTTATTCTGTAACTCCAAATTGGACAAATTATATATGGAAAATGATCAGAAAAATCCAATCTATCCATCTGTACTATTTTCATGCATGATCAAACAAGTTAAATTGATGTTTTAAGCAGAACAAGGAAAAGCACTTTAAAAGGCCATGTTTGAGTTTGAAATTTGAATCTATGATTCAAATTTGTTCAAACCCTTCTGGTTTTAGTTGCATTAGCCCAACACACTCATATTGCCATGTTTCATGCATGCATCATATTGTTGCACATTGTTTGGTGATGCTTGTGTATCGATGTCCTTTGCGACAGGTTCTGCCTCCGAGGAGTACCGTGATTACCCTAACGAAGAACCGTATCCATGCATCGAACCATCAGGCAAGCAACCAACCATTTGATCATATCGATACAATCCCATGTTCTCGCTCCTGCTCTCTTTTACTGCATTAAGACAACGCGATTCAAACTGCTGTGTGCTACGGTAGTTGAACCCATTTCTTCTGCATGACCTGTCATTGCCTCAGTAACTAGATGAAACCCACTAGCATGTGTAGGAGTTGATTGAGCCATATGTATGTGTTGTTCCTACATTGCTATGCCTGCTATGCTTAGAGTCATGTCAGGTCTGGTTCATCTGGGTGATGGGCTAGAGTGAAATGATTATGTCAGTAATGAGAGTGGTGTGGTGAACGCGATTTGGTAAAGGTATCGATGAGAGGCCATGTAGGAGTACATGGTGGGTTGTTTCATTGAAGCCGACCTTAAGCACTGAGATCTGTATATGTGATTTAAGATACAGCTACTACCATGCATTGGGCCCTGAAATATGACCCCGCTCGACTTCTTATTCACCCTAGCTCTCTGTCCAGGAGTTGCAAGTAGTTTCTGGTGTTTGTAGCCTACTGGAGGCCGTGGACAGCGCTGACCGTAGGGGTGGGCTGTGATGCGGTAGGTACGTGGCCGGGTGTACCGAATACCCGTTAGGTATCTCGGGAACCCTGTTCACATCGTTCGGTGCCGTATGGGAAACCTCGGCCGGACTCCCTGCGGATGGAACCTGGATAGGCGATAAACCTGGACTAGAGGCTTAAGTGTTTAGGTAGGTCGTGGTCTACACCCACGTCGGCTTTCGCTTGAAGTCTGCCGAGCACATGTCATGTGCAGACGCTAAGTGGTGGAAACATGTATAAAGAAGTACACCCCTGCAGGGTTAACATGATCTATTCGAATAGCCGCGTCCGCGGTAAAGGACTACTTGGTTGCCTATACAGTTCATAGACAAGTAAATGGAAACTACTAAAAGCCTCAAGATAAGTGTGAGTGCCGAGGATGGCTCTTCCGTAGGAAGACGGAGGTGGATCCTCGGTAGTGTATTGAAGTGGTGAGTAGTGGACTCGTGTGCGCAAAACCATTTCAAGTTGGAGTATCGTAGGATAGCCTAGCCAAGAGTCAAAGCTGGCTTGCTGCAATAACTCCACCAACCCTTATTGATACTATGCATGTATGTAGGATCTGATGTAAGTCTTGCTGAGTACCTTTGTACTCATGTTGCTATAATCTACATTTTTTTTACAGAAGACGCTGCAACCCCTTCTGATGGGTTCTATGTAGACGTTGACATCAACGAGTAGGCTAAAGACCCAGGTGGTGACCCTGAGCTTGTGATGGACCACGTAGTATAGCTAGGCTTTCCAAGCCTCTTTTATTTTACTAGTTGTCTGTACTCAGACAAGTTACTTCCGCTGCTGGCTTGTATGACTGTATGACTTGTATGTGGGGTCGTGAGACCCGTACCTTTGTGTATGTTATGTATGGCTCCCTGAGCCTTAAATAAAGTACTTGTGTCATAGAGTCATGTTGTGATGCTTCGTTGTATTTGCACATATCGAGCATATTGTGTGTATGAGTGAAATGCTTGGTATGTGTGGGATCTGACTATCTAGTTGTTTATATTTAGTAGCCTCTCTTACCGGGAAATGTCTCCTAGTGTTACCGCTGAGCCATGGTAGCTTGCTACTGCTCTGGATCACTTAGGCTGGCCGGCATGTGTCCTTCTTCGTTCCTGTGTCTGTCCCTTCGGGGAAATGTCACGCTTTGAGTACCGGAGTCCTGTTAGCCCGCTACAGCCCGGTTTACCGGAGTCCTGCTAGCCCAGTGCTACAGCCCGGACCCACTTGCTGATGACCGACACGTTCGAAGCTGGGTCATGGATGCCTGTCCCTGTAAGTCTGTGCCACTTTGGGTTTACGACTAGTCATGTCAGCCCGGGCTCTTTATCATATGGATGCTAGCGACACTATCATATACGTGAGCCAAAAGGCGCAAACGGTCCCGGGAAAAGGTAAGATGACACCCGTGGGAATACCGTGCATGAGGCCGCAAAGTGATATGAGGTGTTACCAGCTAGATCGATGTGACATCGAGTCGGGGTCCTGACAGCGTTGGTCGTGCAAACACAACATGGCATCACAACATGACTCTACGACTCAAGTAATTTATTCAATAGGCTCCGAGGAGCGAGATATTACAAACAGGGGTCTCATGACCCAACATTCAGAGCATACAAATCAAAGCACAAGCGGAAGCTATCATGTCTGGGTACAGACATCTATAAATGAAAAAGGCTGAGAAGCCTGACTATCTATCAGATCCTGCCGAGGGCACAAGATCGTAGCTGAGGTAACAAGCTAAACGTCGAAGTCCACGTGGAACTACTAGTGAGACTGAAGTCTCTCTGCAAAAACATAAAATAGGCAAACGTGAGTACAAATGTACCCAGCAAGACTTACATCAGAACTAACTACATATGCATCATTTTCAACAAGGGGATGGTGGGGTTTAACTGCAGCAAGCCAGCTTTGACTCGGTGGCTATCCTAAACTACGACTGCAAGCGACTCTTTTGAGGTGGCGCACACGAGTCCACATATTCACCATATCAATACACCACTATGGATCCGCTCCCGTCTCCCTACGAGAACGCCATCCATAGCACTCACGCTTATCTTGCGCATTTTAAAGTATCCACTTTCACTTGTCTATGAACTGATATAAGCAATCGAGAAGTCCTTTTCCGCGGACACGGCTATTCGAATAGATGATGTTAACCCTGCAGGGGTGTACTTCTTCATACATGTTTCCACCACTTAGCGTCTGCACACGACATGTGCTCGGCAGACTTCAAGCGAAAGCCGACGTGGGTGTAGACCACGACCTACCTAAACACTCAAGTCTCTAGTCCAGGTTTATCGCCTATTCGGGTTCCATCCATGAGGAGATCCGGCCGGAGTTTCGCTCACAGCCCCAAACGATGTGAACAGGGTTCCCGAGATACCAAACGGGCATCCGGTACACCGTGCCACGTACCTACCGCATCACAGCCCACCCCTACGGTCAGCGCTGTCCACGGCTGTCAGGACCCCGACTCGATGTCACATCGATCTAGCTGGTAACACCTCATATCACTTTGCGGCCTCACGCACGGTATCCCCACGGGTGTCGTCTTACCTTTTCCCGGGACCGTTTGCGCCTTTTGGCTCACGTATATGATAGTGTCGCTAGCATCCATATGATAAAGAGCCCGGGCTGACATGACTAGTCGTAAACCCAAAGTGGCACAGACTTACAGGGACAGGCATCCATGACCCAGCTTCGAACGTGTCGGTCATCAGCAAGTGGGTCCGGGCTGTAGCACTGGGCTAGCAGGACTCCGGTAAACCGGGCTGTAGCGGGCTAACAGGACTCCGGTACTCAAAACGTGACATTTCCCCGAAGGGACAGACACAGGAACGAAGAAGGACACATGCCGGCCAGCCTAAGTGTTCCAGAGCAGTAGCAAGCTACCATGGCTCAGCGGTAACACTAGGAGACATTTCCCGGTAAGAGAGGCTACTAAAGATAAACAACTAGATAGTCAGATCCCACACATACCAAGCATTTCAATCATACACACAATATGCTGGATATGTGCAAATACAACGAAGCATCACAACATGACTCTATGACACAAGTACTTTATTTAAGGCTCAGTGAGCCATACATAACATACACAAAGGTACGGGTCTCACGACCCCACATACAAGTCATACAGTCATACAAACCAGCAGCGGAAGTAACTTGTCTGAGTACAGACAACTAGTAAAATAAAAGAGGCTTGGAAAGCCTAGCTATACTACGTGGTCCTTCACAAGCTCAGGGTCACCACCTGGGTCTTTAGCCTACTCGTTGATGTCAACGTCTACATAGAACCCATCAGAAGGGGTTGCAGCGTCTTCTGTAAAAGAATGTAGATTATAGCAACATGAGTACAAAGGTACTCAGCAAGACTTACATCAGATCCTACATACATGCATAGTAGCAAGAAGGGTTGGTGGAGTTATTGCAGCAAGCCAGCTTTGACTCTTGGCTAGGCTATTCTACGATACTCCAACTGAAATGGTTTTGCGCACACGAGTCCACTACTCACCACTTCAATACACTACCGAGGATCCACCTCCGTCTTCCTACGGAAGAGCCATCCTCGGCACTCACACTTATCTTGAGGCTTTTAGTAGTTTCCATTTACTTGTCTATGAACTGTATAGGCAACCAAGTAGTCCTTTACCGCGGACGCGGCTATTCGAATAGATCATGTTAACCCTGCAGGGGTGTACTTCTTCATACACGCTCTCACCACTTACCGTCGTTTACACGACATGTACTCGGCAACCTTCAAGCGGAAGCCCAACGTGGGTGTCGGCCACGACCTACCTAATCACCTAAGCCTCCAGTCCAGGTTTATCGCCTATTCAGCTTCCATCCACAGGGAGTCCGGCCGAGGTTTCCCATTCGGCCCCGAACGATGTGAACAGGGTTCCCGAGATACCTAACGGGTATTCGGTACACCCGGCCACGTACCTACCGCATCACAGCCCACCCCTACGGTCAGCAATGTCCACGGCCTCCAGTAGGCTACAAACACCAGAAACTACTTGCAACTCCTGGACGGAGAACTAGGGTGAATAAGAAGCCGAGAGGGTCCATTGGTTTCGGGCCCAATGCATGGTAGTAGCTGATTCTTAAATCACACATACAGATCTCAGTGCTTAAGGTCGGCTTCAATGAAACAACCCACCATGTACTCCTACATGGCCTCTCATCGATACCTTTACCAAATCGTGTTCACCACACCACTCTCATTACCAACATAATCATTTCACTCCAGCCCATCACCCCGATGAACCAGACCTGACACGACTCTAAGCATAGCAGGCATAGCAAGGTAGGAACAACACATACATATGGCTCAATCAACTCCTACACATGCTAGTGGGTTTCATCTAGTTACTGTGGCAATGACAAGTCATGCAGAGGAAATGGGTTCAACTACCGTAGCACACAGCAGTTTGAATCGCGTTGTCTTAATGCAGTAAAAGAGAGCAGGAGCGAGAACATGGGATTGTATCGATATGATCAAATGGTTGGTTGCTTGCCTGATGGTTCGATGCACGGATACGGTTCTTTGTTAGGGTAATCACGGTACTCCTCGGGGACAGATCCTGTCGCAAAGGACATCGATACACAAGCATCACCAAACAATGTGCAACAATATGATGCATGCATGAAACATGGCAATATGAGTGTGTTGGGCTAATGCAACTAAAACCAGAAGTGTTTGAACAAATTTGAATCAAGGATTCAAATTTCAAATTCAAATATGGCCTTTTAAAGTGCCTTTTCTTGTTCTGCTTAAAACATCAATTTAACTTGTTTGATCATGCATGAAAATAGTACAGATGGATAGATTGGATTTTTCTGATCATTTTTCATATATAATTTGTCCAATTTGGAGTTACAGAATAAAAGTTATGAATTTTTGAAGTTTAATTAATATTCTGGAATTTCCTGATTTAAATTAAATCCAGAAATATAATTATTGCGCCAGCATGAGGTCAGCATGACGTCAGTGGTCAACTGTGGCTGGCTGAGGTCAAACCTGACGTGTGGGGCCCACACGTCAGTGACAGGGGGGGTTAAACAGGATTAAATTAATCCTAATTAGGGGTTAGTGGCGCTGGGGCCCACTGTCAGTGTCAGGGGGGGGGTTGACTAACAGTAGTTAGCGCTAACCTAACCACCTGGCCAACAGGGCCCACGCGTCAGTGACCCTGGGGGGTCAAACCCCAGGTCGGACAAGTCAAACCCCACCGGCGACATGACGCCGGCGAGGTCCGAGACGGCGGCGAAAGTGCTTTTTGCCATTCCGGCAACCAAATGGACGGCGGAAGGCATCTACGTGTTGCTGAGGTTGAGCCGCGACTATTGGTGGTGGTGGTTGGGCTCGGGGTGGCCGGAGTTGACGGCGGCGAGCTCGGCTGCGGCGGCCGGAGTTCGGGTGCGGTCGGGATCAGTGTTGCAGGGGGTTTGGGGAGGCGTTGGTGCGTGCTGCGTGCTCCTGGTGAGGTGGGGAGCACGATGGTGTGCTCGGTTGGGCGCTACGGCGACCGTGGCCACGATGGCGACATCGCCGGCGGCGTGGAGCTCTCGGCCAAGGTGGGGCTAGGGTCTAGAGGTCGGGAGAGACCAGGGAAGAAGGGGGAAACGATCCGGGGGCTCACCGCGGAGCTGCAGGGATGGTTAGCGGGCTCGGGGACGCGCTGGTGACGGTGAATTCGACGGTGACGACGGTCGCAGCCCGAAGAGGGGAACGGCGACGTGGCGGCGATGCAGGGCTTCCGGGGAGCTGTGGAGCGGTGGGGAGGAAGAGGGAGTCGAGGCGGAGCTCCTGAGCTAGTCGGGGGAGCGAGGGGTGGTCGGAGACGGTGGCTATGGCGAACGGCGGCGACGGTGGTGTTCGGCCGTGAGAGAGAGAGAGAGGGAGCAGCACGGGAGAGAGAGAGGGATAAGGCCAGGGGATCGGGGCGGCACCGAGAAGAAACGCCGCGGCGTCGCGCTGGCGAGGGAGGCAGGCAGACGGGCTGGTGGCGTGGCGCTCCGGCCGTGCGCGCGCGCCGGCCACACGCCTGGCCGACTGGCGCCAGGAGGACGACGGCGGTGGTGGGCTGGGCTGGCTTGCTGGGCCGGCCAGCTGGCTGGGCCGCACAGGTAAGTTTTTCCCTTTTTTTTGTTTCTGTTTTTATTTAATATATCTGCAACTTTGTTGAATTAAATAAAATACCTAGGCAACTCCAAAAATCACCAAACTATTCCTGGCCCATAGTTGGATTATTTCCAACATGAAACATTTTAGTTTGGAGATATTTGAGCATTTAAATATTTTATATTATTTTAAATGCCCAAATTCAAATATTTATGATTTAAATCAAAAACCCTAGGATGGCCTAGGAAAATGTGCACCACTTTTGGCAGAGGTTCTGAACCAAGGCAAAATGATGGGCATTTTAGAAGGGCATTTCAGGTTCATTGAAAAATTAGTTTAGTAACCCTAGTTGGTTTCAGAGGGGACTGGGGGTTCTGTCATCCCCATTTCAAGTTTCTGATGAAAGAGTAAACATGATGCAACACTCTAATGCATGACTAACTAGGTTGTGACAACTCACCCCCACTCAAAAGAATCTCGTCCCGAGATTTGGGTTCCTCCGAGAAGAAGGCGGGATATACAAGTCGAAGACGATCCTCCCTTTCCCAAGTTGCTTCATCCTCAGAATGGTGCGACCATTGAACCTTGAGAAACTTGATATTATGACGTCGCGTGGTACGTTCGGCCTGATCGAGGAGACGAATGGGGTACTCTCGATATGTAAGATCATCTTGGAGATCAAGCGTTTCGTGGTCCACTTCACGGATAGGATCCGAGAAGCAACGCCTGACTTGAGAAACGTGGAAGACATCGTGAACTCTGGAGAGGTGCGGAGGTAGTTCCAACTGGTAGGCAACTTCTCCTCGTTTGGCAAGAATGCGAAAAGGTCCAATGTAACGAGGAGCCAATTTGCCTTTGATACCGAAACGATGGGTTCCCTTCAGAGGGGTGACCCGAAGATAAGCTTTCTCGTCAACCTCGAAAGTCATAGCCTTATGTTTTCGGTCATATTGACTCTTTTGACAGGATTGGTCTGTTTTCAACTTTTCACGAACGATACGAACTTGTTCTTCTGCTTCCTGAATCATATCCGGGCCAAAGAATTGTCTTTCCCCGGTCTCTGACCAGTTAAGGGGTGTTCGACATCGCCGTCCATAGAGAACTTCAAAAGGGGCTTTACCCAAGCTAGATTGATAGCTGTTGTTGTAAGCGAATTCGGCAAATGGAAGGCACTTCTCCCAGTCCATTCCGAAAGAGATAACGGAGGCTCGAAGCATGTCTTCTAGAATTTGGTTGACGCGTTCCACTTGACCACTCGACTGAGGGTGGAAAGCGGTGCTAAAGGAGAGACGAGTTCCCATAGCATTTTGGAAACTTTCCCAAAATCGAGAGGTGAAAAGACTTCCTCGATCCGAGTTAATTTCCAAAGGAACACCATGGAGAGACACTATTCGGGAGATGTACAAATCTGCCAGCTGACTAGCGGTTATACTCTCACGAACAGGTAAGAAGTGGGCTACTTTGGAAAGACGATCGACCACGACGAAAATAGCATTATTCCCTCTCTTGGTCCTGGGAAACCCGGTAATGAAATCCATACCAATTTTATCCCATTTCCATTCAGGAATAGCTAAGGGTTGAAGGGTGCCAGCAGGCCGTTGATGCTATGCTTTTACACGACGACAGACGTCGCAATTTGCAATATACTGAGCAATTTCTCTCTTCATCCTAGTCCACCAGAACCTCTGGCGTAGGTCCTGATACATCTTAGTACTACCGGGATGAATAGTGAGAGGAGATTCATGAGCTTCCTTAAGGATTAATCGCCTTAGGTTGCGCACTTTGGGAACTACTAGTCGATTCCCGAAGTATACGACTCCTTGATCATTAATGGAGAAACAATCCGCAATTCCTTTCTGAATGTTCCTCTTGATGCGGGAGATTCCCGGATCTACCTTCTGTGCTTTGATAATTTGATCCGTAAGGGTAGGTTTTGCCACCAAGGTGGAGAGAAAACCTTGAGGTACAATGTGAAGGTTAAGCTTCCGAAATTCCTCATGGAGAAGCGGTTGACTTTGTTGTAACATCAGGTTGTTACAATAAGATTTACGACTTAGCGCATCAGCCATGACGTTGGCTTTCCCTGGGGTGTAGGTTATTCCTAAGTCGAAGTCAGTGATCAATTCAACCCAACGTCTCTGCCTGAGATTCAAATCCGGTTGGGTGAAAATATACTTCAGACTTTGGTGATCAGTGAATATTTCGCAACGATTACCGAGGAGGTAATGTCGCCAGGTCTTAAGTGCATAGACTACGGCTGCAAGCTCTAGATCATGAGTAGGATAATTCTCCTCATGTGGGTGCAATTGCCGTGAAACGTAAGCAATTACGTGTCGATCTTGCATGAGAATGCAACCTAGTCCTTGTCGCGAGGCGTCGCAGTAGATAACAAAGTCCTTGGAGAAGTCTGGCGGTACCAGCACGGGAGCAGAAGTCAGGCATCTTTTCAGTTCCTGAAAGCTGTGCTCACATTGTGGAGTCCATTCGAACTTCTTATCTTTCTTGAGGAGTTCGGTTAGAGGTTTGGCAACCTTGGAGAAGTTCTCGACAAAGCGACGACAATAGCTCGCTAAGCCTAGAAAACTACGAACTTGCTTGACCGATTCGGGTGGAGTCCAATTAAGGATGGCTTGAACTCGCTCAGGGTTAACAGCAATACCTTTACCAGATATTACATGACCCAGATAGGTCACTTCTGACAACCAGAATTCACATTTAGAGAATTTGGCATAAAGGCGATGCTCTCGAAGTTTCTTCAACACTAGCCTTAAATGTTCGGCATGTTCTTCCTCGTTCTTGGAGTAGATGAGTATATCATCGAGATAAACTACGACGAATTTATCCAAATACTCCATGAAGATTGAGTTCATTAACCGAGAAAAGGTGGCTGGAGCGTTGGTTAAACCGAAGGACATGACGGTGTACTCGTATTGGCCATAATGAGTAACAAAGGCCGTTTTAGGAATGTCCCCGTTTCTGATTTTGATTTGATGGTAGCCCAACCTCAAATCCATCTTGGAGAAGACTGAGGATCCAGCGAGCTGATCATACAGGTCGTTGATCCTGGGAAGCGGGTATTTGTTCTTGATTGTGACCAAGTTGACAGGTCGGTAATCTACAACCATCCGGTCCGTACCATCCTTCTTCTTGACGAATAGGACGGGGCAAGCCCACGGAGATGAACTAGGGCGGATGAAACCCTTTTTCAAGGACTCATCGAGTTGTTTCTTAAGCTCGGCTAGTTCTAGAGGTGCCATCTTGTAGGGTCTTCTAGCAATCGGAACGGTTCCTGGAATGAGGTCTATTACGAACTCAACATCCCTGTCAGGTGGAACACCTGGCAATTCCTCTGGAAAGACATCCGGGAAGTCACGGACTACCCGAACGTCCTCAAGGTCTGGCAAAGGGCTGGCGTTAAGAGAATATAATTGTCGCTTGGCTATTCGGGTCAAGACATGGACTATCTTCCCCGAAGGATGGGTGAGTTGAACAGTCCTAGAGAAGCAATCAATTTTGGCTTGATGAGCTGACATCCAGTACATACCCAAAATGATATTAATATCTGAAGATTTAAGGGCTATCAAAGATGCAAGGAAAACAAGTCTGTCGACTTGGATCTCATTTCCATAACTTACCCTAGAGGTCTGCCATCTAGACCCAGGGGTAGAGATTTCCATAGTGGATGGCATGTCACAGAATGCAACGTTATGCAAACGAGCATAATTTTCAGATATAAAGGAATGAGAGGCTCCTGTATCGAAAAGGACAGATGCCGGGTGGCAATTAACAAGAAGCGTACCGAGAACGACGTTGGGATCCTCTTGAGCTTCTTCGGCAGAGACACAGTTGACATGGCCACGTGAAGCGGTGACCGGCTTGGCGTGGAATACTTTTCCTGTCGGCTTGCCACGGCCAACAGCTTTAGCAGATTGATTGGGGTTGGTCTGGGGGCATTCACGCATATAGTGACCAGATTCCCCACACTTGAAACAAGTCATGGAACTGGTACGTGGAGGAACATTATTGGTTGGACCCCCATAGGGCTTGGCTGGAGCAGACTGGTGTACAGGGCGAGACGCCTGGAAAGATGGCCTCGGTGTGAACCTGGGTGGCAGGGCGGTGTTGGGCACCCACACGCGGCGCTTCTGAGGACCAGCACCGGATGAGGAACCCGTGTCACGTCCATGCTTGCGTGTTGCGTCATAGTCAGTCTGACCAGTTTCAGCACTGATGGCTTTGTTGACAAGTTTCGAAAAAGATGTGCACTCATGCAGACGGAGGTCGCGGCGAAGCTCAAGGCTAAGGCCCTTACGGAACCTTGCTTGCTTCTTGGCGTCAGTAGAAACTTCCTCAGTTGCATATCGGGCGAGATTACCAAACTCCCTGCTATAGGCATCCACAGAAAGTCGGCCTTGGGTGAAACTGCAAAATTCTTCACGTTTACGGTCCATGAGACCCTCCGGAATGTGATGTTCACGGAAAGCCTCACTGAACTCAGCCCAAGTAGTGACATGGCCCGCTGGGCGCATAGCTCCATAATTCTCCCACCATAGACTGGCAGGGCCTTCAAGATGATATGCAGCAAAGGTGACCTTGTCAGCCTCCGCTACCAGCGCGGAACGCAGTTTGTGAGAGATACTGCGAAGCCAGTCATCAGCGTCGAGAGGCTCGACGGAGTGGTGGAACGTGGGTGGATGCAATTTGATAAAATCACTGAGTGACACCACGTTAGCCCTCTGATGGTGTGCTGTATTCTGTTCAATACGCTCCAACAAACGGTTTGTCTCCCGCTTGTTTCTCTCAGCTTCCATCATCACCTCGGCTAGTGAAGGAGGATGAGGCAGATTTTCATTCCTGGCTTCACTGCCTTCGGCCTGCTCTTGGGAAGCAGGGTTAGCGCGCGTGTTGACCATCCTAGGTAAACAAGACAATGATTTAGTCAGGATGGTAAAATTCCGACATAGGATATAGAATGTAAGGAATAACTCGAAATGCAAGATGATCATCCGTATGACATGGTAGATACAGAAACTGCTTCTTTTATTCCATCGTCATACACACCATACAGGGTTTAGTACAAGACCAAACAAGTACTATTACGGTGAAAAGAGGATTACATCTCATCGGAGGCATTCCAAGCTCCTATACATTATTTTTCTACATCTCCGGAAAGAGTACAAACTAGGTCATATCCCACGAGTCACGCGGGACGATAGAGGACACAACTAGTGCGAACTAGTGATACTACCACTAACTCAGACCGATCCGTAGTAGTCCTCGTAGAAGTCACCTCCATAGCCTGGAAGTTCAACATGATCATCCGGAAACAGACGGTCTCGCGGAGCTTGTGGACCATAGGGGCTAGGATGAGGCCTTGGACCAACAAACGGTGGCCTGCGGGGACCGCGAGGTGGGGTGATGCCTCCTACATCACGCCAAACCATCACGTCTGGCAGAGCAGATCTCACAGGATAGAGATCGCGCATATCCGAATATCCAGCTTGCACCGCCGGTGCGAACCGAGTCAAAGTGGCCCAGTGGTCAGCACGGGTATTGAAGAGCTCTAACCTTAAGGCCCAATTTTCACGGTCCTTATCCTCGAGCATCTCAGCAGTGGTGCGAGTCCGTGAATCCTCCTGAGTGGAGTCTGCATAAATAGCCTGGAGATACCCTTGTGCTCCCGGAAGTGATCCTGGCATATACCGGAAGTCAGAGTCCCGAAATAGACCAGATCTGACTCGCATAATGGTCATCATAGAGTAGGCGGCATCCTGCACAGCCATCTCAATAGTAACCCCGAGTCCATAGGAGCAGTGAAGAGGCTCGGTGGATCCAGGATAAGATGGAAATATCCTGACAGTGCAGAGATACTGGCTTTGATTGAAGTCCCGGAATTGCTCTTCGACCGTGTACTCGGGATACCAGCGATATCCAGCCTCAGTCATTACCCTGACCAACTTAGCAGTATGGCCGGGTACATCTAGGCATCGAGTCAGGCGAACCACTTGATTGAGGTCGCGAGTGGCCATCTGAAAGCACAATCATAATGCAAAGGCATTAGAATTTCTAGCAAAATTTCGGCAGCATAACAGCTGTAAATGCTCAAAAAGGATTTGAGACATTTGACAAAGGATTTCGTACACACTCAACATCACCATATCAAAGTTCTGAAACCATTCTGGCAACATAATGTGGTAGTAGAACTGAACTAGGCTGGTAACCATCAAACTTATAAGGTACTACTGATTAGTAACTCGTGATCCTGATAGAGAGAATAGATCCTAATTCCTTAACCCCCGGTGGAAGAATGGACTGACTCAGATCAGAAAGTCATAAGGTATAAGGAGTAAAAAGAGCCTTACGTTCCAACCCACAAACAATTCCCCTACATATAGCTAAAGAATTTCTAGACTCAACATCGACCAGTTTGGCTTGGAGAACCTACAGGCAGTCCGGCTCTGATGCCAACACTGTCAGGACCCCGACTCGATGTCACATCGATCTAGCTGGTAACACCTCATATCACTTTGCGGCCTCACGCACGGTATCCCCACGGGTGTCGTCTTACCTTTTCCCGGGACCGTTTGCGCCTTTTGGCTCACGTATATGATAGTGTCGCTAGCATCCATATGATAAAGAGCCCGGGCTGACATGACTAGTCGTAAACCCAAAGTGGCACAGACTTACAGGGACAGGCATCCATGACCCAGCTTCGAACGTGTCGGTCATCAGCAAGTGGGTCCGGGCTGTAGCACTGGGCTAGCAGGACTCCGGTAAACCGGGCTGTAGCGGGCTAACAGGACTCCGGTACTCAAAGCGTGACATTTCCCCGAAGGGACAGACACAGGAACGAAGAAGGACACATGCCGGCCAGCCTAAGTGTTCCAGAGCAGTAGCAAGCTACCATGGCTCAGCGGTAACACCAGGAGACATTTCCCGGTAAGAGAGGCTACTAAAGATAAACAACTAGATAGTCAGATCCCACACATACCAAGCATTTCAATCATACACACAATATGCTCGATATGTGCAATACAACGAAGCATCACAACATGACTCTACGACACAAGTACTTTATTTAAGGCTCAGTGAGCCATACATAACATACACACAAAGGTACGGGTCTCACGACCCAACATACAAGTCATACAATCATACAAGCCAACAGCGGAAGTAACTTGTCTGAGTACAGACAACTAGTAAAATAAAAAGGGGCTTGGAAAGCCTGGCTATACTATGTGGTCCTTCACAAGCTCAGGGTCACCACCTGGGTCTTTAGCCTACTCGTTGATGTCAACGTCTACATAGAACCCATCAGAAGGGGTTGCAGCGTCTTCTGTAAAATGTAGATTATAGCAACATGAGTACAAAGGTACTCAGCAAGACTTACATCAGATCCTACATACATGCATAGTATCAAGAAGGGTTGGTGGAGTTATTGCAGCAAGCCAGCTTTGACTCTTGGCTAGGCTATTCTACGATACTCCAACTGAAATGGTTTTGCGCACACGAGTCCACTACTCACCACTTCAATACACTACCGAGGATCCACCTCCGTCTTCCTACGGAAGAGCCATCCTCGGCACTCACACTTATCTTGAGGCTTTTAGTAGTTTCCATTTACTTGTCTATGAACTGTATAGGCAACCAAGTAGTCCTTTACCGCGGACGCGGCTATTCGAATAGATCATGTTAACCCTGCAGGGGTGTACTTCTTCATACACACTCTCACCACTTACCGTCGTTTACACGACATGTACTCGGCAACCTTCAAGCGGAAGCCCAACGTGGGTGTCGGCCACGACCTACCTAATCACCTAAGCCTCCAGTCCAGGTTTATCGCCTATTCAGGTTCCATCCGCAGGGAGTTCGGCCGAGGTTTCCCATACGGCCCCGAACGATGTGAACAGGGTTCCCGAGATACCTAACGGGTATTCGGTACACCCGGCCATGTACCTACCGCATCACAGCCCACCCCTACGGTCAGCGCTGTCCACGGCCTCCAGTAGGCTACAAACACCAGAAACTACTTGCAACTCCTGGACGGAGAACTAGGGTGAATAAGAAGCCGAGAGGGTCCATTGGTTTCGGGCCCAATGCATGGTAGTAGCTGATTCTTAAATCACACATACAGATCTCAGTGCTTAAGGCCGGCTTCAATGAAACAACCCACCATGTACTCCTACATGGCCTCTCATCGATACCTTTACCAAATCGTGTTCACCACACCACTCTCATTACCAACATAATCATTTCACTCCAGCCCATCACCCCGATGAACCAGACCTGACACGACTCTAAGCATAGCAGGCATAGCAAGGTAGGAACAACACATACATATGGCTCAATCAACTCCTACACATGCTAGTGGGTTTCATCTAGTTACTGTGGCAATGACAGGTCATGCAGAGGAAATGGGTTCAACTACCGTAGCACACAGCAGTTTGAATCGCGTTGTCTTAATGCAGTAAAAGAGAGCAGGAGCGAGAACATGGGATTGTATCGATATGATCAAATGGTTGGTTGCTTGCCTGATGGTTCGATGCACGGATACGGTTCATTGTTAGGGTAATCACGGTACTCCTCGGGGACAGATCCTGTCGCAAAGGACATCGATACACAAGCATCACCAAACAATGTGCAACAATATGATGCATGCATGAAACATGGCAATATGAGTGTGTTGGGCTAATGCAACTAAAACCAGAAGTGTTTGAACAAATTTGAATCAAGGATTCAAATTTCAAATTCAAATATGGCCTTTTAAAGTGCCTTTTCTTGTTCTGCTTAAAACATCAATTTAACTTGTTTGATCATGCATGAAAATAGTACAGATGGATAGATTGGATTTTTCTGATCATTTTTCATATATAATTTGTCCAATTTGGAGTTACTGAATAAAAGTTATGAATTTTTGAAGTTTAATTAATATTCTGGAATTTCCTGATTTAAATTAAATCCAGAAATATAATTATTGCGCCAGCATGAGGTCAGCATGACGTCAGTGGTCAACTGTGGCTGGCTGAGGTCAAACCTGACGTGTGGGGCCCACACGTCAGTGACAGGGGGGGTTAAACAGGATTAAATTAATCCTAATTAGGGGTTAGTGGCGCTGGGGCCCACTGTCAGTGTCAGGGGGGGGGGTTGACTAACAGTAGTTAGCGCTAACCTAACCACCTGGCCGACAGGGCCCACGCGTCAGTGACCCTAGGGGGTCAAACCCCAGGTCGGACAAGTCAAACCCCACCGGCGACATGACGCCGGCGAGGTCCGAGACGGCGGCGAAAGTGCTTTTTGCCATTCCGGCAACCAAATGGACGGCGGAAGGCATCTACGTGTTGCTGAGGTTGAGCCGCGACTATTGGTGGTGGTGGTTGGGCTCGGGGTGGCCGGAGTTGACGGCGGCGAGCTCGGCTGCGGCGGCCGGAGTTCGGGTGCGGTCGGGATCAGTGTTGCAGGGGGTTTGGGGAGGCGTTGGTGCGTGCTGCGTGCTCCTGGTGAGGTGGGGAGCACGATGGTGTGCTCGGTTGGGCGCTACGGCGACCGTGGCCACGACGGCGACATCGCCGGCGGCGTGGAGCTCTTGGCCAAGGTGGGGCTAGGGTCTAGAGGTCGGGAGAGACCAGGGAAGAAGGGGGAAACGATCCGGGGGCTCACCGCGTAGCTGCAGGGATGGTTAGCGGGCTCGGGGACGCGCTGGTGACGGTGAATTCGACGGCGACGACGGTCGGAGCCCGAAGAGGGGAACGGCGACGTGGCGGCGATGCAGGGCTTCCGGGGAGCTGTGGAGCGGTGGGGAGGAAGAGGGAGTCGAGGCAGAGCTCCTGAGCTAGTCGGGGGAGCGAGGGGTGGTCGGAGATGGTGGCTATGGCGAACGGCGGCGACGGTGGTGTTCGGCCGTGAGAGAGAGCGAGAGGGAGCAGCACGGGAGAGAGAGAGGGATAAGGCCAGGGGATCGGGGCGGCACCGAGAAGAAACGCCGCAGCGTCGCGCTGGCGAGGGAGGCAGGCAGACGGGCTGGTGGCGTGGCGCTCCGGCCGTGCGCGCGCGCCGGCCACACGCCTGGCCGACTGGCGCCAGGAGGACGACGGTGGTGGTGGGCTGGGCTGGCTTGCTGGGCCGGCCAGCTGGCTGGGCCGCACAGGTAAGTTTTTCCCTTTTTTTTTGTTTCTGTTTTTATTTAATATATCTGCAACTTTGTTGAATTAAATAAAATACCTAGGCAACTCCAAAAATCACCAAACTATTCCTGGCCCATAGTTGGATTATTTCCAACATGAAACATTTTAGTTTGGAGATATTTGAGCATTTAAATATTTTATATTATTTTAAATGCCCAAATTCAAATATTTATGATTTAAATCAAAAACCCTAGGATGGCCTAGGAAAATGTGCAACACTTTTGGCAGAGGTTCTGAACCAAGGCAAAAATGATGGGCATTTTAGAAGGGCATTTCAGGTTCATTGAAAAATTATTTTAGTAACCCTAGTTGGTTTCAGAGGGGACTGGGGGTTCTGTCATCCCCATTTCAAGTTTCTGATGAAAGAGTAAACATGATGCAACACTCTAATGCATGACTAACTAGGTTGTGACAACGGCCTCCAGTAAGCTACAAACACCAGAAACTACTTGCAACTCCTGGACAGAGGACTAGGGTGAATAAGAAGTCGAGCGGGGTCATATTTCAGGGCCCAATGCATGGTAGTAGCTGAATCATGGATCACAAACACAGAACTCAGTTCCTAAGGACGGCTTCAATGAGACAACCCACCATGTACTCCTACATGGCCTCTCACCGACACCTTTTACCAAATCGTGTTCACACACTTAGCTCACACATAGTAGGACATGTTCACACACCTCTGATTCATCCTCGTTGAATCAGACCTGACTCAACTCTAAGCAGTAGCAGGCATGACAAACAAGCATGAATGAGTAGGCACATCAGGGCTCAAACAACTCCTACTCATGCTAGTGGGTTTCATCTATTTACTGTGGCAATGACAGGTCATGCAAAGGATAAAGGGGTTCAGCTACCGCAGCAAGTAACAGATGAATCGGTGTTGTCCTAATGCAGTAAAAGAGAGCAGGAGCGAGAGAGTAGGATTGTATCGGAATGAACAAGGGGGTTTTGCTTGCCTGGCACTTCTGAAGATAACATTGAGTCTTCATCAGTGTCAACGATCACATCATCGGTATCACGTCTATCGAGAGGGGACAAATACCGGCAACACAGAAGGGAACACAATCAATGCAATGCACAATATGATGCATGATCATGACATGGCAAAATGAATGTGTTTTGGGCTAATGCAACTAGCAACAGATTAAATGAAGTTGGTTTGAATACAAGATTCAAATTCAAACTCCATATGTGATTATTCAAATGACATTCACTTCATTTGCCCTAAACAGTAGTGATAAGTTGTTCTAACATGCATGAAAATGGTACAGATGGATTCCTTGAATTTTTCTGATAATTTTTCATATATAAATTATTTAATTTGGAGTTACGGTTAATTTTCTATGATTTATTGAGGTTTAAACAATTTTCTGGAATTTCCTGAATATTAATAAATCCAGTAATTGAATTAATGCGCCAGCCTGACGTCATCATGACGTCAGCAGGTCAACTGGGCGCCTCCAGGTCAAACCTGACCAGTGGGGTCCACTGGTCAGTGACCCAGAGCTGTTTAGTGTCAATGGCAGGTGGGGCCGGGTCAAAGGCCACGTCAGCAGAGTCAATGCTGACGGGTGGGGCCGCTGGATTAGTTTAAAACTAAGTAGAAACTAATCTATGATTAATTAGCAGGTGGGGCCCTGCTGTCAGTGTCTATTAAACTAACTAATATTTAGTTAATACTAATCCTAGCCTAATTAGCCGAGTGGGGCCCGCAGGTCAGTGAGAGAGAGGGGGGGTCAAACCCGGGTCAACTCGCCGGAGTTGACCCGCGGCTCGTCGCCGGCGAGGCCAGGGACGGCGGAGGGGGTCGGAATTCCTCCTCCGGCGACCAAATGGCCGGCGGAGGGCAGCTACGTGACGCTGAAGATCCCGCGCGTCGAGTGGTGCGGTCAGTTAGACCGGGGGCGACCTATATCGACGGCGGCGGGCTCAAAGGCGGCGGCCAGAGTTCGGGCAACCACGGAGATGGCGTTATAGGGCATGGCAGGGAGCACTCGTGGGTGTTTCGGGTTCGCAGGAGCGCGGTGAGCACGCTGGTGATGCTCGGGCGAGCGGACGAGCTCAGGAGCATGGAGCTCGTCGGCCGTGGCGGCGGCGAGCTTCGGCGGAGGTGGGGAACGGGGCTAGAGCAAGAACGCGAGCAGGAGAGGAGGGGGAATCGATCCAAGAGCTCACTGTGGTTGCAGAGCGCGTCTCAGCGGGCTCGGGGGCGACCTGTCGGCGGTGAATTGAACGGCGACGACCTCCGATGGCCGAGGAGGGGAACGGCGACGTGGGCGGCGATGCAGGGCGTCCGGGGCCTCGTGGCTTGGTGGAGAGGAAGAGGAGGTCGAGGCGGAGCCTCTGGGCTAGTCGGGGAAGCGAGGGAGGCCCGGTGGCCACGAGAGAGCTCGTCGGCGGCGGCGGGTGTGTTCGGTGGCTGCGCACGAGAGAGCCAGAGGAGGAGAGGAGCTCGGGGAGAGAGTGAGAGGCCTGGGGGGGTGCGTGGCGTCGCGGACGGGTCCAGGGCGACGAGAGGAAGCAGGAGGTGGCCAGGGGGAAGCAGGAGGTGGCCGAGGCAGCGTCGGCGAGCGCCACGCCTCGCCTCTGCTCGTCCTCCTGGCAGAGGAGGAAGAGGACAAAGGAGGAGGAGGTGGGCTGGGCCGGCTGGGGAGCTGGGCCGGCT
>NC_057813.1:242479708-242492872 GCF_018294505.1 Triticum aestivum
CGCCCTGGACCCGTCCGCGACGCCACGCACCCCCCCCAGGCCTCTCACTCTCTCCCCGAGCTCCTCTCCTCCTCTGGCTCTCTCGCGCGCAGCCACCGAACACACCCGCCGCCGCCGACGAGCTCTCTCCTGGCCACCGGGCCTCCCTCGCTTCCCCGACTAGCCCAGAGGCTCCTCCTCGACCTCCTCTTCCTCTCCACCAAGCCACGAGGCCCCGGACGCCCTGCATCGCCGCCCACATCGCCGTTCCCCTCCTCGGCCACCGGAGGTCGTCGCCGTTCGATTCACCGCCGACAGGTCGCCCCCGAGCCCGCTGAGACGCGCTCTGCAACCACAGTGAGCTCTTGGATCGATTCCCCCTCCTCTCCTTCTCGCGTTCTTGCTCTAGCCCCGTTCCCCACCTCCGCCGAAGGTCGCCGCCGCCACGGCCGACGAGCTCCATGCTCCTGAGCTCGTCCGCTCGCCCGAGCATCACCAGCGTGCTCACCGCGCTCCTGCGAACCCGAAACACCCACGAGTGCTCCCTGCCATGCCCTATAACGCCATCTCCGCGGTTGCCCGAACTCCGGCCGCCGCCTTTGAGCCTGCCGCCGTCGATATAGGTCGCCCCCGGTCTAACTGACCGCACCACTCGACGCGCGGGATCTTCAGCGTCACGTAGCTGCCCTCCGCCGGCCATTTGGTCGCCGGAGGAGGAATTCCGACCCCCTCCGCCGTCCCTGGCCTCGCCGGCGACGAGCCGCGGGTCAACTCCGGCGAGTTGACCCGGGTTTGACCCCCCTCTCTCTCACTGACCTGCGGGCCCCGCCCGGCTAATTAGGCTAGGATTAGTATTAACTAAATATTAGTTAGTTTAATAGACACTGACAGCAGGGCCCCACCTGCTAATTAATCATAGATTAGTTTCTGTTTAGTTTTAAACTAATCCAGCGGCCCCACCCGTCAGCATTGACTCTGCTGACGTGGCCTTTGACCCGGCCCCACCTGCCATTGACACTAAATAGCTCTGGGTCACTGACCAGTGGACCCCACTGGTCAGGTTTGACCTGGAGGCGCCCAGTTGACCTGCTGACGTCATGATGACGTCAGGCTGGCGCATTAATTCAATTACTAGATTTATTAATATTCAGGAAATTCCAGAAAATTGTTTAAACCTCAATAAATCATAGAAAATTAACCGTAACTCCAAATTAAATAATTTATATATGAAAAATTATCAGAAAAATTCAAGGAATCCATCTGTACCATTTTCATGCATGTTAGAACAACTTATCACTACTGTTTAGGGCAAATGAAGTGAATGGCATTTGAATAATCACATATGGAGTTTGAATTTGAATCTTGTATTCAAACCAACTTCATTTAATCTGTTGCTAGTTGCATTAGCCCAAAACACATTCATTTTGCCATGTCATGATCATGCATCATATTGTGCATTGCATTGATTGTGTTCCCTTCTGTGTTGCCGGTATTTGTCCCCTCTCGATAGACGTGATACCGATGATGTGATCGTTGACACTGATGAAGACTCAATGTTATCTTCAGAAGTGCCAGGCAAGCAAAACCCCCTTGTTCATTCCGATACAATCCTACTCTCTCGCTCCTGCTCTCTTTTACTGCATTAGGACAACACCGATTCATCTGTTACTTGTTGCGGTAGCTGAACCCCTTTATCCTTTGCATGACCTATCATTGCCACAGTAAATAGATGAAACCCACTAGCATGAGTAGGAGTTGTTTGAGCCCTGATGTGCCTACTCATTCATGCTTGTTTGTCATGCCTGCTACTGCTTAGAGTTGAGTCAGGTCTGATTCAACGAGGATGAATCAGAGGTGTGTGAACATGTCCTACTATGTGTGAGCTAAGTGTGTGAACACGATTTGGTAAAAGGTGTCGGTGAGAGGCCATGTAGGAGTACATGGTGGGTTGTCTCATTGAAGCCGTCCTTAGGAACTGAGTTCTGTGTTTGTGATCCATGATTCAGCTACTACCATGCATTGGGCCCTGAAATATGACCCCGCTCGACTTCTTATTCACCCTAGTCCTCTGTCCAGGAGTTGCAAGTAGTTTCTGGTGTTTGTAGCTTACTGGAGGCCGTGGACAGCGCTGACCGTAGGGGTGGGCTGTGATGCGGTAGGTACGTGGCACGGTGTACCGGATGCCCGTTTGGTATCTCGGGAACCCTGTTCACATCGTTTGGGGCTGTGAGCGAAACTCCGGCCGGATCTCCTCATGGATGGAACCCGAATAGGCGATAAACCTGGACTAGAGACTTGAGTGTTTAGGTAGGTCGTGGTCTACACCCACATCGGCTTTCGCTTGAAGTCTGCCGAGCACATGTCGTGTGCAGACGCTAAGTGGTGGAAACATGTATGAAGAAGTACACCCCTGCAGGGTTAACATCATCTATTCGAATAGCCGTGCCCGCGGAAAAGGACTTCTGGATTGCTTATATCAGTTCATAGACAAGTGAAAGTGGATACTTTAAAATGCGCAAGATAAGCGTGAGTGCTATGGATGGCGTTCTCGTAGGGAGACGGGAGCGGATCCATAGTGGTGTATTGATATGGTGAATATGTGGACTCGTGTGCGCCACCTCAAAAGAGTCGCTTGCAGTCGTAGTTTAGGATAGCCACCGAGTCAAAGCTGGCTTGCTGCAGTTAAACCCCACCATCCCCTTGTTGAAAATGATGCATATGTAGTTAGTTCTGATGTAAGTCTTGCTGGGTACATTTGTACTCACGTTTGCCTATTTTATGTTTTTGCAGAGAGACTTCAGTCTCACTAGTAGTTCCACGTGGACTTCGACGTTTAGCTTGTTACCTCAGCTACGATCTTGTGCCCTCGGCAGGATCTGATAGATAGTCAGGCTTCTCAGCCTTTTTCATTTATAGATGTCTGTACCCGGACATGATAGCTTCCGCTTGTGCTTTGATTTGTATGCTCTGAATGTTGGGTCATGAGACCCCTGTTTGTAATATCTCGCTCCTCGGAGCCTATTGAATAAATTACTTGAGTCGTAGAGTCATGTTGTGATGCCATGTTGTGTTTGCACATATCGAGCATATTGTGTGTATGTTATTGAAATGCTTGGTATGTGTGGGATCTGACTATCTAGTTGTTTATCTTTAGTAGCCTCTCTTATCGGGAAATGTCTCCTAGTGTTTCCACCGAGCCATGGTAGCTTGCTACTGCTCCGGAACACTTAGGTTGGCCGGCATGTGTCCTTCTTCGTTCCTGTGTCTGTCCCTTCGGGGAAATGTCACGCGATGAATACCGGAGTCCTGTTAGCCCGCTACAGCCCGGTTCACCGGAGTCCTGCTAGCCCAGTGCTACAGCCTGGATTCACTCGCTGATGACCGACACGTTCGATGCTGGGTCATGGATGCCTGTCCCTGTAAGTCTGTGCCACTTTGGGTTTACGACTAGCCATGTCAGCCCCGGGCTCCTTATCATATGGATGCTAGCGACACTGTCATATACGTGTGCCAAAAGGCGCAAACGGTCCCGGGCAAAGGTAAGGCGACACCCATGGGAATACCGTGCGTGAGGCCGCAAAGTGATATGAGGTGTTACATGCTAGATCGATGTGGCATTGAGTCGGGGTCCTGACAGCGTTGGCATCAGAGTCGGACTGCCTGTAGGTTCTCCAAGCCAAACCGGTCGATGTTGAGTCTAGAAATTCTTTAGTTATATGTAGGGGAATTGTTTGTGGGTTGGAACGTAAGGCTCTTTTTACTCCTTTATCTTATGACTTTCTGATCTGAGTCAGTCCATTCTTCCACCGGGGGTTAAGGAATTAGGATCTATTCTCTCTATCAGGATCACGTGTTACTAATCAGTAGTACCTTATAGGTATGAAGGATACAAGCCTAGTTCAGTTCTTTTACCACATTATGTTGCCAGAATGGTTTCAGAACTTTGAAATGATGATGTTGAGTATGTACGAAATCCTTTGTCAAATGTCTCAAAATCCTTCTTGAGCATTTACAGCTGTTATGCTGCCGAACATTTAAGGCTAGTGTTGAAGAAATTTCGAGAGCATCGCCTTTATGCCAAATTTTCAAAATGTGAATTCTGGCTGTCAGAAGTGACCTATCTGGGTCATGTAATATCTGGTAAAGGTATTGCTGTTAACCCTGAGCGAGTTCAAGCCGTCCTTAATTGGACTCCGCCTGAATCGGTCAAGCAAGTTCGGAGTTTTCTAGGCTTAGCGAGCTATTGTCGTCGCTTTGTCGAGAACTTCTCCAAGGTTGCTAAACCTCTAACCGAACTCCTCAAGAAAGATAAAAAGTTCGAATGGACTCCACAATGTGAGCACAGTTTTTAGGAACTGAAAAGACGCCTGACCTCTGCTCCCGTGCTGGTACCGCCAGACTTCTCCAAGGACTTTGTTATCTACTGCGACGCCTCGCGACAAGGACTAGGTTGCATTCTTATGCAAGATCGACACGTAATTGCTTACGCTTCACGGCAATTGCACCCACATGAGGAGAATTATCCTACTCATGATCTAGAGCTTGCAGCCGTAGTCTATGCACTTAAGACCTGGCGACATTACCTCCTCGGTAATCGTTGCGAAATATTCACTGATCACCAAAGTCTGAAGTACATTTTCACCCAACCGGATTTGAATCTCAGGCAGAGACGTTGGGTTGAATTGATCACAGACTTCGACTTAGGAATAACCTACACCCCAGGGAAAGCCAACATCATGGCTGATGCGCTAAGTCGTAAATCTTATTGTAACAACCTGATGTTACAACAAAGTCAACCGCTTCTCCACGAGGAATTTCGGAAGCTTAACCTTCACATTGTACCTCAAGGTTTTCTTGCCACCTTGGTAGCAAAACCTACTCTTACGGATCAAATCATCGCTGCCCAAAAGCGAGATAAGGGAATATCTAAAATCAAAGAGAACATTGCTAGCGGAGGTGCTAGTTGTTTCTCTACAAATGATCATGGTGTTGTGTACTTTGAGAACCGTCTAGTGGTTGCCAAGAACCAGCATCTACGGCAGTTGATCCTTAAAGAAGCTCATGAATCTCCTCTCACTATTCATCCCGGTAGTACTAAAATGTATCAGGACCTACGCCAGAGGTTCTGGTGGACTAGGATGAAGAGAGAAATTGCTCAGTATATTGCAAATTGCGACGTCTGTCGCCGTGTAAAAGCAGAGCATCAACGGCCTGCTGGCACCCTTCAACCCTTAGCTATTCCTGAATGGAAATGGGATAAAATTGGTATGGATTTCATTACCGGTTTTCCCAGGACCAAGAGAGGGAATAATGCTATTTTCGTCGTGGTCGATCGTCTTTCCAAAGTAGCTCATTTCTTACCTGTTCGTGAGAGTATAACCGCTAGTCAGCTGGCAGATTTGTACATCTCCCGAATAGTGTCTCTCCATGGTGTTCCTTTGGAAATTAACTCGGATCGAGGAAGTCTTTTCACCTCTCGATTTTGGGAAAGTTTCCAAAATGCTATGGGAACTCGTCTCTCCTTTAGCACCGCTTTCCACCCTCAGTCGAGTGGTCAAGTGGAACGCGTCAACCAAATTCTAGAAGACATGCTTTGAGCCTCTGTTATCTCGTTCGGAATGGACTGGGAGAAGTGCCTTCCATTTGCCGAATTCGCTTACAACAACAGCTATCAATCTAGCTTGGGTAAAGCCCCTTTTGAAGTTCTCTATGGACGACGATGTCGAACACCCCTTAACTGGTCAGAGACCGGGGAAAGACAATTCTTTGGCCCGGATATGATTCAGGAAGCAGAAGAACAAGTTCGTATCGTTCGTGAAAAGTTGAAAACAGCCCAATCTCGTCAAAAGAGTCAATATGACCGAAAACATAAAGCTATGACTTTCGAGGTTGACGAGAAGGCTTATCTTCGGGTCACCCCTCTGAAGGGAACCCATCATTTCGGTATCAAAGGCAAATTGGCTCCTCGTTACATTAGACCTTTTCGCATTCTCGCCAAACGAGGAGAAGTTGCCTACCAGTTGGAACTACCTCCGCACCTCTCCAGAGTTCACGATGTCTTCCACGTTTCTCAGCTCAGGCGTTGCTTCTCGGATCCTATCCGTGGAGTGGACCACGAAACGCTTGATCTCCAAGATAATCTTACATATCGAGAGTACCCCATTCGTATCCTCGATCAGGCCGAACGTACCACCCGACGCCAGAATATCAAGTTTCTCAAAGTTCAATGGTCGCACCATTCTGAAGATGAAGCAACTTGGGAAAGGGAGGATCGTCTTCGACTCGAGTATCCCGCTTTCTTCCCGGAGGAACCCAAATCTCGGGACGAGATTCTTTTGAGTGGGGGTGAGTTGTCACACCCTAGCTAGTCATGCATTAGAGTGTTGCATCATGTTTACTCTTTCATCAGAAACTTGAAATGGGGATCTGTGAAACCCTCAGAACCATTTTGAAAATGACCCAAATAAAAATTTCTCCAAAAGGGTCCAAGAAAATGCTCCTGTTGCTCTCTGAAAATATTGGACAGAGATAAAAATCAAACCAATATTTTTAGTGGCTCATGGACATTATTTTGGGCATTTGGAATTAATGCATAATTTTTTGCATTGGAAATATATTAATTATATATATTAATATATGACCAAATATTATGCCAATTATAAAAGAGCTCTGGAATAATATAAATAGCTCCTGCAAAAATTGGCATAAGTCAAATAAATGATTTAATATATTATTTAAATCAAAACAAATGTCAGAAATTAGAAAACAGAAAAATATATAACAGGAGGAGCTTACCTGGGCTCCTCCACTGTGCGGCCCAGCCAGCTGGCTGGCCCAGCCAGCAGCCGGCCCAGCCCACCTCCCTCCTCTGTCGTCTTCGTCCCGACAGAGGGAGGGGAGTGTGGCCGGCGCGCGCGCGCGCCACCGCGCCACGCCACCTGCTCGCCTGCTTGCCTGCCCTCCCCTCCTCGCTCGATGCCCTGGACGACGCCACGCCTCTCCCCCTGCTCTCTCTCACTCTCCCCCGGCTCTCCCTCCTCCCCTCGCTCTCTCTCTCACACGGCCGAACACCACCGTCGCCGCCGTTCGCCGTAGCAGCCATCTCCGGCCACCCCTCGCTCCCCCGACTAGCTCAGAAGCTCCGCCACAACCCCCTCTTCCTCCCCACCGCTCCACAGCTCCCCGGAAGCCCTGCATCGCCGCCACGTCGCCGTTCCCCTCTTCGGACTCCGACCATCGTCGCCGTCGAATTCGTCGTCTCCAACGCGTCCCCGAGCCCGCTTCGACGCCCACTGCAACCGCGGTGAGCTACGCCACCGTTTCCCCCTCTTCTCCCCCTCGTTCCCCCACCGTAGCCTCCTCCCCACCACGGCCGAACCTCCGCCGTCGCCGAGCTCGCCGTCGACGCAGCTCCGGTGACCATTTGGTCACCCCGGCGAGTCCAACGAGTTCGCAAGACCCCGTAGAGCATCCCTAGCGCCTCGCTTCGCTCGACTTCGAGCTCCAACCCCGTTCCCGTGCACGATCGAACCCCGGCGGCCGCAGCCGAGCTCGCCGCCGTCGACTCCGGCCACCCCGACCCCAACGGACTCCGCCAAGAGCTGCGGGTTGTCCTCAGCTCCACTCCGGTGGTCTCCGCGGTCCGTTTGGTGGCCGAAATGACCAAAACCACTTCCGCCGCCGCGTCGGGCTCGCCGGCGACTAAACGCCGGCAGCCGACATTGACTTTGACCACGGGTGGGCCCTGGTTGACTCCCCTGAGTCAATGACAGGTGGGGCCCAGCCCTGTTAATTAAACAGGATTAGTTTTAATTAACTTTTAATTAAATTAATCACCCTGACATGCGGGACCCACTGTCAGGTTTGACCCAGACCTGTTCCGTTGACCTGCTGACGTCACACTGACGTCAGGCTGACGCAGTAATTGATTTTCTGGATTTAAATTAAATCAGGAAATTCCAGAATATTTTTTAAACTTCAAAAATTCATAACTTTTATTCTGTAACTCCAAATTGGACAAATTATATATGAAAAATGATCAGAAAAATCCAATCTATCCATCTGTACTATTTTCATGCATGATCAAACAAGTTAAATTGATGTTTTAAGCAGAATAAGGAAAAGCACTTAAAGAGGCCATGTTTGAGTTTGAAATTTGAATCTTTGATTCAAATTTGTTCAAACCCTTCTGGTTTTAGTTGCATTAGCCCAACACACTCATATTGCCATGTTTCATGCATGCATCATATTGTTGCACATTGTTTGGTGATGCTTGTGTATCGATGTCCTCTGTGACAGGTTCTGTCTCCGAGGAGTACCGTGATTACCCTAACGAAGAATCATATCCGAGCATCGAACCATCAGGCAAGCAACCAACCATTTGATCATATCGATACAATCCCATGTTCTCACTCCTGCTCTCTTTTACTGCATTAAGACAACGCGATTCAAACTGCTGTGTGCTACGGTAGCTGAACCCATTTCCTCTGCATGACCTGTCATTGCCACAGTAACTAGATGAAACCCACTAGCATGTGTAGGAATTGATTGAGCCATATGTATGTGTTGTTCCTACCTTGCTATGCCTGCTATGCTTAGAGTCGTGTCAGGTCTGGTTCATCTGGGTGATGGGCTAGAGTGAAATGATTATGTCGGTAATGAGAGTGGTGTGGTGAACACGATTTGGTAAAGGTATCGATGAGAGGCCATGTAGGAGTACATGGTGGGTTGTTTCATTGAAGCCGACCTTAAGCACTGAGATCTGTATGTGTGATTTAAGATACAGCTACTACCATGCATTGGGCCCTGAAATATGACCCCGCTCGACTTCTTATTCACCCTAGCTCTCTGTCCAGGAGTTGCAAGTAGTTTATGGTGTTTGTAGCCTACTGGAGGCCGTGGACAGCGCTGACCGTAGGGGTGGGCTGTGATGCGGTAGGTACGTGGCACGGTGTACCGAATACCCGTTAGGTATTTCGGGAACCCTGTTCACATCGTTCGGGGCCGTATGGGAAATCTCGGCCGGACTCCCTGCGGATGGAACCTGAATAGGCGATAAACCTGGACTAGAGGCTTAAGTGTTTAGGTAGGTCGTGGTCTACACCCACGTCGGCTTTCGCTTGAAGTCTGCCGAGCACATGTCGTGTGCAGACGCTAAGTGGTGGAAACATGTATGAAGAAGTACACCCCTGCAGGGTTAACATGATCTATTCGAATAGCCGCGTCCGCGGTAAAGGACTACTTGGTTGCCTATACAGTTCATAGACAAGTAAATGGAAACTACTAAAAGCCTCAAGATAAGTGTGAGTGCCGAGGATGGCTCTTCCGTAGGAAGACGGAGGTGGATCCTCGGTAGTGTATTGAAGTGGTGAGTAGTGGACTCGTGTGCGCAAAACCATTTCAAGTTGGAGTATCGTAGGATAGCCTAGCCAAGAGTCAAAGCTGGCTTGCTGCAATAACTCCACCAACCCTTATTGATACTATGCATGTATGTAGGATCTGATGTAAGTCTTGCTGAGTACCTTTGTACTCATGTTGCTATAATCTACATTTTTTACAGAAGACGCTGCAACCCCTTCTGATGGGTTTTATGTAGACGTTGACATCAACGAGTAGGCTAAAGACCCAGGTGGTGACCCTGAGCTTGTGATGGACCACGTAGTATAGCTAGGCTTTCCAAGCCTCTTTTATTTTACTAGTTGTCTGTACTCAGACAAGTTACTTCCGCTGCTGGCTTGTATGACTGTATGACTTGTATGTGGGGTCGTGAGACCCGTACCTTTGTGTATGTTATGTATGGCTCCCTGAGCCTTAAATAAAGTACTTGTGTCATAGAGTCATGTTGTGATGCTTCGTTGTATTTGCACATATCGAGCATATTGTGTGTATGATTGAAATGCTTGGTATGTGTGGGATCTGACTATCTAGTTGTTTATCTTTAGTAGCCTCTCTTACCGGGAAATGTCTCCTAGTGTTACCGCTGAGCCATGGTAGCTTGCTACTGCTCTGGATCACTTAGGCTGGCCGGCATGTGTCCTTCTTCGTTCCTGTGTCTGTCCCTTCGGGGAAATGTCACGCTTTGAGTACCGGAGTCCTGTTAGCCCGCTACAGCCCGGTTTACCGGAGTCCTGCTAGCCCAGTGCTACAGCCCGGATCCACTTGCTGATGACCGACACGTTCGAAGCTGGGTCATGGATGCCTGTCCCTGTAAGTCTGTGCCACTTTGGGTTTACGACTAGTCATGTCAGCCCGGGCTCTTTATCATATGGATGCTAGCGACACTATCATATACGTGAGCCAAAAGGCGCAAACGGTCCCGGGAAAAGGTAAGACGACACCCGTGGGAATACCGTGCGTGAGGCCGCAAAGTGATATGAGGTGTTACCAGCTAGATCGATGTGACATCGAGTCGGGGTCCTGACAGTGTTGGTTTCTCCAAAAGGGTCCAAGAAAATGCTCCTGTTGCTCTCTGAAAATATTGGACAGAGATAAAAATCAAACCAATATTTTTAGTGGCTCATGGACATTATTTTGGGCATTTGGAATTAATGCATAAATATTTGCATTGGAAATATATTAATTATATATATTAATATATGCCCAAATATTATGCCAATTATAAAAGAGCTCTGGAATAATATAAATAGCTCCTGCAAAAATTGGCATAAGTCAAATAAATGATTTAATATATTATTTAAATCAAAACAAATGTTAGAAATTAGAAAACAGAAAAATATATAACAGGAGGAGCTTACCTGGGCTCCTCCACTGTGCGGCCCAGCCAGCTGGCTGGCCCAGCCAGCAGCCGGCCCAGCCCACCTCCCTCCTCTGTCGTCTTCGTCCCGACAGAGGGAGGGGAGTGTGGCCGGCGCGCGCGCGCGCCACCGCGCCACGCCACCTGCTCGCCTGCTTGCCTGCCCTCCCCTCCTCGCTCGATGCCCTGGACGATGCCACGCCTCCCCCCTGCTCTTTCTCACTCTCCCCCGGCTCTCCTCTCCTCTCCCTCGCTCTCTCTCTCACACGGCCGAACACCACCGTCGCCGCCGTTCGCCACAGCAGCCGTCTCCGGCCACCCCTCGCTCCCCCGACTAGCTCAGAAGCTCCGCCACGACCCCCTCTTCCTCCCCACCGCTCCACGGTCCTCCAGAAGCTCCGCATCGCCGCCACGTCGCCGTTCCCCTCTTCGGGCTCCGACCATCGTTGCCGTCAAATTCGTCGTCTCCGGCGCGTCCCCGAGCCCGCTTCGACGCCCACTGCAACCGCGGTGAGCCCCCGAGTCGTTTCCCCCTTCTCCCCTGGTCTCTTTCGACCTCTAGGCCTTAGCCCCACCTTGGCCGAGAGCTCCACGCCGCCGGCGATGTCGCCGTCGTGGCCACGGTCGCCGTAGCGCCCAACCGAGCACACCATCGTGCTCCACACCTCACTAGGAGCACGTAGCACGCACCAACACCTCCCCTAACGCCCTGCAACGCCGATTCCGACCGCACCCGAACTCCGGCCGCCGCAGCCGAGCTCGCCGCCGTCGACTCCGGCCACCTCAGGCACGGCCACCACCACCATTCGATGCGCGGGAGCAAGGGCTCTCCAACGAGCCCAAGCACGGCCTCGCCCATGCCCTGTAGCGCGATCCCGCAACGCGCCGCCGTCTCGGGCCTCGCCGGCGTCTTGTCGCCGGTGGGGTTTGACTTGTCCGACCTGGGGTTTGACCCCCCCAGGGTCACTGACGCGTGGGCCCTGTCGGCCAGGTGGTTAGATTAGCGCTAACTACTGTTAGTCAACCCCCCCTAACACTGACAGTGGGCCCCAGCGCCACTAATCCCTAATTAGGATTAATTTAATCCTGTTAAGCCCCCCTGTCACTGACGTGTGGACCCCACACGTCAGGTTTGACTCCAGCCAGCCGCAGTTGACCACTGACGTCATGCTGACGTCAGGCTGACGCAGTAATTGATTTTCTGGATTTAAATTAAATCAGGAAATTCCAGAATATTATTTAAACTTCAAAAATTCATAACTTTTATTCTGTAACTCCAAATTGGACAAATTATATATGAAAAATGATCAGAAAAATCCAATCTATCCATCTGTACTATTTTCATGCATGATCAAACAAGTTAAATTGATGTTTTAAGCAGAACAAGGAAAAGCACTTTAAAAGGCCATGTTTGAGTTTGAAATTTGAATCTATGATTCAAATTTGTTCAAACCCTTCTGGTTTTAGTTGCATTAGCCCAACACACTCATATTGCCATGTTTCATGCATGCATCATATTGTTGCACATTGTTTGGTGATGCTTGTGTATCGATGTCCTTTGCGACAGGTTCTGCCTCCGAGGAGTACCGTGATTACCCTAACGAAGAACCGTATCCGTGCATCGAACCATCAGGCAAGCAACCAACCATTTGATCATATCGATACAATCCCATGTTCTCGCTCCTGCTCTCTTTTACTGCATTAAGACAACGCGATTCAAACTGCTGTGTGCTACGGTAGTTGAACCCATTTCCTCTGCATGACCTGTCATTGCCACAGTAACTAGATGAAACCCACTAGCATGTGTAGGAGTTGATTGAGCCATATGTATGTGTTGTTCCTACATTGCTATGCCTGCTATGCTTAGAGTCGTGTCAGGTCTGGTTCATCTGGGTGATGGGCTAGAGTGAAATGATTATGTCAGTAATGAGAGTGGTGTGGTGAACGTGATTTGGTAAAGGTATCGATGAGAGGCCATCTAGGAGTACATGGTGGGTTGTTTCATTGAAGCCGACCTTAAGCACTGAGATCTGTATATGTGATTTAAGATACAGCTACTACCATGCATTGGGCCCTGAAATATGACCCCGCTCGACTTCTTATTCACCCTAGCTCTCTGTCCAGGAGTTGCAAGTAGTTTCTGGTGTTTGTAGCCTACTGGAGGCCGTGGACAGTGCTGACCGTAGGGGTGGGCTGTGATGCGGTAGGTACGTGGCCGGGTGTACCGAATACCCGTTAGGTATCTCGGGAACCCTGTTCACATCGTTCGGGGCCGTATGGGAAACCTCGGCCGGACTCCCTGCGGATGGAACCTGGATAGGCGATAAACCTGGACTAGAGGCTTAAGTGTTTAGGTAGGTCGTGGTCTACACCCACGTCGGCTTTCGCTTGAAGTCTGCCGAGCACATGTCGTGTGCAGACGCTAAGTGGTG
>NC_057813.1:242497748-242502129 GCF_018294505.1 Triticum aestivum
CATCGAGTCGGGGTCCTGACAGCGTTGGCTCTATGTCAGGACCCCGACTCGATGTCACATCGATCTAGCTGGTAACACCTCATATCACTTTGCGGCCTCACGCACGGTATTCCCACGGGTGTCGTCTTACCTTTTCCCGGGACCGTTTGCGCCTTTTGGTTCACGTATATGATAGTGTCGCTAGCATCCATATGATAAAGAGCCCGGGCTGACATGACTAGTCGTAAACCCAAAGTGGCACAGACTTACAGGGACAGGCATCCATGACCCAGCTTCGAACGTGTCGGTCATCAGCAAGTGGGTCCGGGCTGTAGCACTGGGCTAGCAGGACTCCGGTACTCAAAGCGTGACTTTTCCCCGAAGGGACAGACACAGGAACGAAGAAGGACACATGTCGGCTAGCCTAAGTGATCCAGAGCAGTAGCAAGCTACCATGGCTCAGCGGTAACACTAGGAGACATTTCCCGGTAAGAGAGGCTACTAAAGATAAACAACTAGATAGTCAGATCCCACACATACCAAGCATTTCAATCATACACACAATATGCCCGATATGTGCAAATACAACGAAGCATCACAACATGACTCTATGACACAAGTACTTTATTTAAGGCCCAGGGAGCCATACATAACATACACAAAGGTACGGGTCTCACGACCCCACATACAAGTCATACAGTCATACAAGCCAGCAGCGGAAGTAACTTGTCTGAGTACAGACAACTAGTAAAATAAAAGAGGCTTGGAAAGCCTAGCTATACTACGTGGTCCATCAAAAGCTCAGGGTCACCACCTGGGTCTTTAGCCTACTCGTTGATGTCAACGTCTACATAGAACCCATCAGAAGGGGTTGCAGCGTCTTCTGTAAAAAATGTAGATTATAGCAACATGAGTACAAAGGTACTCAGCAAGACTTACATCAGATCCTACATACATGCATAGTATCAATAAGGGTTGGTGGAGTTATTGCAGCAAGCCAGCTTTGACTCTTGGCTAGGCTATCCTACGATACTCCAACTTGAAATGGTTTTGCGCACACGAGTCCACTACTCACCACTTCAATACACTACCGAGGATCCACCTCCGTCTTCCTACGGAAAAGCCATCCTCGGCACTCACACTTATCTTGAGGCTTTTAGTAGTTTCCATTTACTTGTCTATGAACTGTATAGGCAACCAAGTAGTCCTTTACCGCGGACGCGGCTATTCGAATAGATCATGTTAACCCTGCAGGGGTGTACTTCTTCATACATGTTTCCACCACTTAGCGTCTGCACACGACATGTGCTCGGCAGACTTCAAGCGAAAGCCGACGTGGGTGTAGACCACGACCTACCTAAACACTTAAGCCTCTAGTCCAGGTTTATCGCCTATCCAGGTTCCATCCGCAGGGAGTCCGGCCGAGGTTTCCCATACGGCCCCGAACGATGTGAACAGGGTTCCCGAGATACCTAACGGGTATTCGGTACACCCGGCCACGTACCTACCGCATCACAGCCCACCCCTACGGTCAGCGCTGTCCACGGCCTCCAGTAGGCTACAAACACCAGAAACTACTTGCAACTCCTGGACAGAGAGCTAGGGTGAATAAGAAGTCGAGCGGGGTCATATCTCAGGGCCCAATGCATGGTAGTAACTGTATCTTAAATCACACATACAGATCTCAGTGCTTAAGGTCGGCTTCAATGAAACAACAAACCATGTACTCCTACATGGCCTCTCATCGATACCTTTACCAAATTGCGTTCACCACACCACTCTCATTACTGACATAATCATTTCACTCTAGCCCATCACCCAGATGAACCAGACCTGACACGACTCTAAGCATAGCAGGCATAGCAATGTAGGAACAACACATACATATGGCTCAATCAACTCCTACACATGCTAGTGGGTTTCATCTAGTTACTGTGGCAATGACAGGTCATGCAGAGGAAATAGGTTCAACTACCGTAGCACACAGCAGTTTGAATCGCGTTGTCTTAATGCAGTAAAAGAGAGCAGGAGCGAGAACATGGGATTGTATCGATATGATCAAATGGTTGGTTGCTTGCCTGATGGTTCGATGCACGGATACGGTTCTTCGTTAGGGTAATCACGGTACTCCTCGGAGGCAGAACCTGTCGCAAAGGACATCGATACACAAGCATCACCAAACAATGTGCAACAATATGATGCATGCATGAAACATGGCAATATGAGTGTGTTGGGCTAATGCAACTAAAACCAGAAGGGTTTGAACAAATTTGAATCATAGATTCAAATTTCAAACTCAAACATGGCCTTTTAAAGTGCTTTTCCTTGTTCTTCTTAAAACATCAATTTAACTTGTTTGATCATGCATGAAAATAGTACAGATGGATAGATTGGATTTTTCTGATCATTTTTCATATATAATTTGTCCAATTTGGAGTTACAGAATAAAAGTTATGAATTTTTGAAGTTTAAATAATATTATGGAATTTCCTGATTTAATTTAAATCCAGAAAATCAATTACTGCGTCAGCCTGACGTCAGTGTGACGTCAGCAGGTCAACGGAACAGGTCTGGGTCAAACCTGACAATGGGTCCCGCATGTCAGGGTGATTATTTTAATTAAAGTTTAATTAAAACTAAACCTGTTTAATTAACAGGGCTGGGCCCCACCTGTCATTGACTCAGGGGAGTCAACCAGGGCCCACCCGGGGTCAAAGTCAAAGTCGGCTGCCGGCGTTTAGCCGCCGGCGAGCCCGACGCGGCGGCGGGAGTGGTTTTGGCCATTTCGGCCACCAAATGGACCGCGGAGTCCACCGGAGTGGAGCTGAGGACAACCCGCAGCTCTTGGCGGAGCCCGTTGGGGTCGGGGTGGCCGGAGTTGACGGCGGCGAGCTCGGCTGCGGCCGCCGGGGTTCGGTCGTGCACGGGAACGGGGTTGGAGCTCGAAGTCGAGCGAAGCGAGGCGCTAGGGATGCTCTACGGGGTCTTGCAAACTCGTTGGACTCGCCGGGGTGACCAAATGGTCACCGGAGCTGCGTCGACGGCGAGCTCGGCGACAGCGGAGGTTCGGCCGTGGTGGGGAGGAGGCTACGGTGGGGGAACAAGGAGGAGGAGAGGGGAAGCGGTGGCGTAGCTCACCGCGGTTGCAGTGGGCGTCGAAGCGGGCTCGGGGACGCGCTGGAGACGACGAATTCGACGGCGACGATGGTCGGAGCCCGAAGAGGGGAACGGCGACGTGGCGGCGATGCAGAGCTTCTGGAGGACCGTGGAGCGGTGGGGAGGAAGAGGGGGTCGTGGCGGAGCTTCTGAGCTAGTCGGGGGAGCGAGGGGTGGCCGGAGACGGCTGCTGTGGCGAACGGCGGCGACGGTGGTGTTCGGCCGTGTGAGAGAGAGAGCGAGGGAGAGGAGAGGAGAGCCGGGGGAGAGTGAGAGAGAGCAGGGGGGAGGCGTGGCGTCGTCCAGGGCATCGAGCGAGGAGGGGAGGGCAGGCAAGCAGGCGAGCAGGTGGCGTGGCGCGGTGGCGCGCGCGCGCGCCGGCCACACTCCCCTCCCTCTGTCGGGACGAAGACGACAGAGGAGGGAGGTGGGCTGGGCCGGCTGCTGGCTGGGCCAGCCAGCTAGCTGGGCCGCACAATGGAGGAGCCCAGGTAAGCTCCTCCTGTTATATATTTTTCTGTTTTCTAATTTCTGACATTTGTTTTGATTTAAATAATATATTAAATCATTTATTTAACTTATGCCAATTTTTGCAGGAGCTATTTATATTATTCCAGAGCTCTTTTATAATTGGCATAATATTTGGGCATATATTAATATATATAATTAATATATTTCCAATGCAAATATTTATGCATTAATTCCAAATGCCCAAAATAATGTCCATGAGCCACTAAAAATATTGGTTTGATTTTTATCTCTGTCCAATATTTTCAGAGAGCAACAGGAGCATTTTCTTGGACCCTTTTGGAGAAATTTTTATTTGGGTCATTTTCAAAATGGTTCTGAGGGTTTCACAGATCCCCATTTCAAGTTTCTGATGAAAGAGTAAACATGATGCAACACTCTAATGCATGACTAGCTAGGGTGTGACACGTGGAGCTCTGGAATAATATATATGGCTCCTGCAAAAATTGGCATAAGTTAAATAAATGATTTAATATATTTTTTAAATCAAAACAAATGTCAGAAATTAGAAAACAGAAAAATAAATAACAGGAGGAGCTTACCTGGGCTCCTCCCTGTGCGGCCCAGCCAGCTGGCCGGCCCAGCAAGCCAGCCCAGCCCACCACCGCCGTCGTCCTCCTGGCGCCAGTCGGCCAGGCGTGTGGCCGGCGCGCGCGCACGGCCGGAGCGCCACGCCACCAGCTCGTCTGCCTGCCTCCCCCGCCAGCGCGACGCCGCG
>NC_057813.1:242502341-242520138 GCF_018294505.1 Triticum aestivum
AAAAGAAATAACAGGAGGAGCTTACCTGGGCTCCTCCCTGTGCGGCCCAGCCAGCTGGCCGGCCCAGCAAGCCAGCCCAGCCCACCACCGCCATCGTCCTCCTGGCGCCAGTCGGCCAGGCGTGTGGCCGGCGCGCGCGCACGGCCGGAGCGCCACGCCACCAGCTCGTCTGCCTGCCTCCCCCGCCAGCGCGACGCCGCGGCGCTTCTTCTCGGTGCCGCCCCGATCCCCTGGCCTTATCCCCCCTCTCTCTCCCGTGCTGCTCCCTCTCTCTCTCTCACGGCCGAACACCACCGTCGCCGCCGTTCGCCATAGCCGCCGTCTCCGACCACCCCTCGCTCCCCCGACTAGCTCAGGAGCTCCGCCTCGACTCCCTCTTCCTCCCCACCGCTCCACAGCTCCCCGGAAGGCCTGCATCGCTGCCACGTCGCCGTTCCCCTCTTCGGGCTCCGACCATCGTCGCCGTCAAATTCGTCGTCTCCGGCGCGTCCCCGAGCCCGCTTCGACGCCCACTGCAACCGCGGTGAGCCCCCGAGTCGTTTCCCCCTTCTCCCCTGGTCTCTTTCGACCTCTAGGCCTTAGCCCCACCTTGGCCGAGAGCTCCACGCCGTCGGCGATGTCGCCGTCATGGCCACGGTCGCCGTAGCGCCCAACCGAGCACACCATCGTGCTCCACACCTCACTAGGAGCACGTAGCACGCACCAACACCTCCCCTAACGCCCTGCAACGCCGATTCCGACCGCACCCGAACTCCGGCCGCCGCAGCCGAGCTCGCCGCCGTCGACTCCGGCCACCTCAGGCACGGCCACCACCACCATTTGATGCGCGGGAGCAAGGGCTCTCCAACGAGCCCAAGCACGGCCTCGCCCGTGCCCTGTAGCGCGATCCCGCAACGCGCCGCTGTCTCGGGCCTCGCCGGCGTCTTGTCGCCGGTGGGGTTTGACTTGTCCGACCTGGGGTTTGACCCCCCCAGGGTCACTAACGCGTGGGCCCTGTCCGCCAGGTGGTTAGATTAGCGCTAACTACTGTTAGTCAACCCCCCCTGACACTGACAGTGGGCCCCAGCGCCACTAATCCCTAATTAGGATTAATTTAATCCTGTTAAGCCCCCCTGTCACTGACGTGTGGACCCCACACGTCAGGTTTGACTCCAGCCAGCCGCAGTTGACCACTGACGTCATGCTGACGTCATGCTGGCGCAATAATTATAATTCTGGATTTAATTTAAATCAGGAAATTCCAGAATATTATTTAAACTTCAAAAATTCATAACTTTTATTCTGTAACTCCAAATTGGACAAATTATATATGAAAAATGATCAGAAAAATCCAATCTATCCATCTGTACTATTTTCATGCATGATCAAACAAGTTAAATTGATGTTTCAAGCAGAACAAGGAAAAGCACTTTAAAAGGCCATGTTTGAGTTTGAAATTTGAATCTATGATTCAAATTTGCTCAAACCCCTCTGGTTCTAGTTGCATTAGCCCAACACACTCATATTGCCATGTTTCATGCATGCATCATATTGTTGCACATTGTTTGGTGATGCTTGTGTATCGGTGTCCTTTGCGACAGGTTCTGCCTCCGAGGAGTACCGTGATTACCCTAACGAAGAACCGTATCCGTGCATCGAACCATCAGGCAAGCAACCAACCATTTGATCATATCGATACAATCCCATGTTCTCGCTCCTGCTCTCTTTTACTGCATTAAGACAACGCGATTCAAACTGCTGTGTGCTACGGTAGTTGAACCCATTTCCTCTGCATGACCTGTCATTGCCACAGTAACTAGATGAAACCCACTAGCATGTGTAGGAGTTGATTGAGCCATATGTATGTGTTGTTCCTACATTGCTATGCCTGCTATGCTTAGAGTCGTGTCAGGTCTGGTTCATCTGGGTGATGGGCTAGAGTGAAATGATTATGTCAGTAATGAGAGTGGTGTGGTGAACGCGATTTGGTAAAGGTATCGATGAGAGGCCATGTAGGAGTACATGGTGGGTTGTTTCATTGAAGCCGACCTTAAGCATTGAGATCTGTATATGTGATTTAAGATACAGCTACTACCATGCATTGGGCCCTGAAATATGACCCCGCTCGACTTCTTATTCACCCTAGCTCTCTGTCCAGGAGTTGCAAGTAGTTTCTGGTGTTTGTAGCCTACTGGAGGCCGTGGACAGCGCTGACCGTAGGGGTGGGCTGTGATGCGGTAGGTACGTGGCCGGGTGTACCGAATACCCGTTAGGTATCTCGGGAACCCTGTTCACATCGTTCGGGGCCGTATGGGAAACCTCGGCCGGACTCCCTGCGGATGGAACCTGGATAGGCGATAAACCTGGACTAGAGGCTTAAGTGTTTAGGTAGGTCGTGGTCTACACCCACGTCGGCTTTCGCTTGAAGTCTGCCGAGCACATGTCATGTGCAGACGCTAAGTTGTGGAAACATGTATGAAGAAGTACACCCCTGCAGGGTTAACATGATCTATTCGAATAGCCGCGTCCGCGGTAAAGGACTACTTGGTTGCCTATACAGTTCATGGACAAGTAAATGGAAACTACTAAAAGCCTCAAGATAAGTGTGAGTGCCGAGGATGGCTCTTCCATAGGAAGACGGAGGTGGATCCTCGGTAGTGTATTGAAGTGGTGAGTAGTGGACTCGTGTGCGCAAAACCATTTCAAGTTGGAGTATCGTAGGATAGCCTAGCCAAGAGTCAAAGCTGGCTTGCTGCAATAACTCCACCAACCCTTATTGATACTATGCATGTATGTAGGATCTGATGTAAGTCTTGCTGAGTACCTTTGTACTCATGTTGCTATAATCTACATTTTTTACAGAAGACGCTGCAACCCCTTCTGATGGGTTCTATGTAGACGTTGACATCAACGAGTAGGCTAAAGACCCAGGTGGTGACCCTGAGCTTGTGATGGACCACGTAGTATAGCTAGGCTTTCCAAGCCTCTTTTATTTTACTAGTTGTCTGTACTCAGACAAGTTACTTCCGCTACTGGCTTGTATGACTGTATGACTTGTATGTGGGGTCGTGAGACCCGTACCTTTGTGTATGTTATGTATGGCTCCCTGAGCCTTAAATAAAGTACTTGTGTCATAGAGTCATGTTGTGATGCTTCGTTGTATTTGCACATATCGGGCATATTGTGTGTATGATTGAAATGCTTGGTATGTGTGGGATCTGACTATCTAGTTGTTTATCTTTAGTAGCCTCTCTTACCGGGAAATGTCTCCTAGTGTTACCACTGAGCCATGGTAGCTTGCTACTGCTCTGGATCACTTAGGCTGGCCGGCATGTGTCCTTCTTCGTTCCTGTGTCTGTCCCTTCGGGGAAATGTCACGCTTTGAGTACCGGAGTCCTGTTAGCCCGCTACAGCCCGGCGGAGGTGCTAGTTGTTTCTCTACAAATGATCGTGGTGTTGTGTACTTTGAGAACCGTCTAGTGGTTCCCAAGAACCAGCATCTACGGCAGTTGATCCTTAAGGAAGCTCATGAATCTCCTCTCACCATTCATCCCGGTAGTACTAAGATGTATCAGGACCTACGCCAGAGGTTCTGGTGGACTAGGATGAAGAGAGAAATTGCTCAGTATATTGCAAATTGCGACGTCTGTCGTCATGTAAAAGCAGAGCACCAATGGCCTGCTGGCACCCTTCAACCCTTAGCTATTCCTGAATGGAAATGGGATAAAATTGGTATGGATTTCATTACCGGTTTTCCCAGGACCAAGAGAGGGAATAATGCTATTTTCGTCGTGGTCGATCGTCTTTCCAAAGTAGCCCATTTCCTACCTGTTCGTGAGAGTATAACCGCTAGTCAGCTGGCAGACTTATACATCTCCCGAATAGTGTCCCTTCATGGTGTTCCTTTGGAAATTAACTCGGATCGAGGAAGTCTTTTCACCTCTCGATTTTGGGAAAGTTTCCAAAATGCTATGGGAACTCGTCTCTCCTTTAGCACCGCTTTCCACCCGCAGTTGAGTGGTCAAGTGGAACGCGTCAACCAAATTCTAGAAGACATGCTTCGAGCCTCTGTCATCTCATTCGGAATGGACTGGGAGAAGTGCCTTCCATTTGCCGAATTCGCTTACAACAACAGCTATCAATCTAGCTTGGGTAAAGCCCCTTTTGAAGTTCTCTATGGACGACGATGTCGAACATCCCTTAACTGGTCAGAGACCGGGGAAAGACAATTCTTTGGCCCGGATATGATTCAGGAAGCAGAAGAACAAGTTCGTATCGTTCGTGAAAAGTTGAAAACAGCCCAATCTTGTCAAAAGAGTCAATATGACCGAAAACATAAGGCTATGACTTTCGAGGTTGACGAGAAGGCTTATCTTCGGGTCACCCCTCTGAAGGGAACCCATCGTTTCGGTATCAAAGGCAAATTGGCTCCTCGTTACATTGGACCTTTTCGCATTCTCGCCAAACGCGGAGAAGTTGCCTACCAGTTGGAACTACCTCCGCACCTCTCCAGAGTTCACGATGTCTTCCACGTTTCTCAACTCAGGCGTTGCTTCTCGGATCCTATCCGTGGAGTGGACCACGAAACACTTGATCTCCAAGATAATCTTACATATCGAGAGTACCCCATTCGTATCCTCGATCAGGCCGAACGTACCACCCGACGCCAGAATATCAAGTTTCTCAAAGTTCAATGGTCGCACCATTCTGAAGATGAAGCAACTTGGGAAAGGGAGGATCGTCTTCGACTCGAGTATCCCGCTTTCTTCCCGGAGGAACCCAAATCTCGGGACGAGATTCTTTTGAGTGGGGGTGAGTTGTCACACCCTAGCTAGTCATGCATTAGAGTGTTGCATCATGTTTACTCTTTCATCAGAAACTTGAAATGGGGATCTGTGAAACCCTCAGAACCATTTTGAAAATGACCCAAATAAAAATTTCTCCAAAAGGGTCCAAGAAAATGCTCCTGTTGCTCTCTGAAAATATTGGACAGAGATAAAAATCAAACCAATATTTTTAGTGGCTCATGGACATTATTTTGGGCATTTGGAATTAATGCATAAATATTTGCATTGGAAATATATTAATTATATATATTAATATATGCCCAAATATTATGCCAATTATAAAAGAGCTCTGGAATAATATAAATAGCTCCTGCAAAAATTGGCATAAGTCAAATAAATGATTTAATATATTATTTAAATCAAAACAAATGTCAGAAATTAGAAAACAGAAAAATATATAACAGGAGGAGCTTACCTGGGCTCCTCCACTGTGCGGCCCAGCCAGCTGGCTGGCCCAGCCAGCAGCCGGCCCAGCCCACCTCCCTCCTCTGTCGTCTTCGTCCCGACAGAGGGAGGGGAGTGTGGCCGGCGCGCGCGCGCGCCACCGCGCCACGCCACCTGCTCGCCTGCTTGCCTGCCCTCCCCTCCTCGCTCGATGCCCTGGACGACGCCACGCCCCCCCTGCTCTCTCTCACTCTCCCCCGGCTCTCCTCTCCTCTCCCTCGCTCTCTCTCTCACACGGCCGAACACCACCGTCGCCGCCGTTCGCCATAGCCGCCGTCTCCGACCACCCCTCGCTCCCCCGACTAGCTCAGGAGCTCCGCCTCGACTCCCTCTTCCTCCCCACCGCTCCACAGCTCCCCGGAAGGCCTGCATCGCCGCCACGTCGCCTTTCCCCTCTTCGGGCTCCGACCATCGTCGCCGTCAAATTCGTCGTCTCCGGCGCGTCCCCGAGCCCGCTTCGACGCCCACTGCAACCGCGGTGAGCCCCCGAGTCGTTTCCCCCTTCTCCCCTGGTCTCTTTCGACCTCTAGGCCTTAGCCCCACCTTGGCCGAGAGCTCCACGCCGCCGGCGATGTCGCCGTCGTGGCCACGGTCGCCATAGCGCCCAACCGAGCACACCATCGTGCTCCACACCTCACTAGGAGCACGTAGCACGCACCAACACCTCCCCTAACGCCCTGCAACGCCGATTCCGACCGCACCCGAACTCCGGCCGCCGCAGCCGAGCTCGCCGCCGTCGACTCCGGCCACCTCAGGCACGGCCACCACCACCATTCGATGCGCGGGAGCAAGGGCTCTCCAACGAGCCCAAGCACGGCCTCGCCCGTGCCCTGTAGCGCGATCCCGCAACGCGCCGCCGTCTCGGGCCTCGCCGGCGTCTTGTCGCCGGTGGGGTTTGACTTGTCCGACCTGGGGTTTGACCCCCCCAGGGTCACTGACGCGTGGGCCCTGTCGGCCAGGTGGTTAGATTAGCGCTAACTACTGTTAGTCAACCCCCCCTGACACTGACAGTGGGCCCCAGTGCCACTAATCCCTAATTAGGATTAATTTAATCCTGTTAAGCCCCCCTGTCACTGACGTGTGGACCCCACACGTCAGGTTTGACTCCAGCCAGCCGCAGTTGACCACTGACGTCATGCTGACGTCATGCTGGCGCAATAATTATAATTCTGGATTTAATTTAAATCAGGAAATTCCAGAATATTATTTAAACTTCAAAAATTCATAACTTTTATTCTGTAACTCCAAATTGGACAAATTATATATGAAAAATGATCAGAAAAATCCAATCTATCCATCTGTACTATTTTCATGCATGATCAAACAAGTTAAATTGATGTTTCAAGCAGAACAAGGAAAAGCACTTTAAAAGGCCATATTTGAATTTGAAATTTGAATCCTTGATTCAAATTTGCTCAAATCCTTCTGGTTCTAGTTGCATTAGCCCAACACACTCATATTGCCATGTTTCATGCATGCATCATATTGTTGCACATTGTTTGGTGATGCTTGTATATCGATGTCCTTTGCGACAGGTTCTGCCTCCGAGGAGTACCGTGATTACCCTAACGAAGAACCGTATCCGTGCATCGAACCATCAGGCAAGCAACCAACCATTTGATCATATCGATACAATCCCATGTTCTCGCTCCTGCTCTCTTTTACTGCATTAAGACAACGCGATTCAAACTGCTGTGTGCTACGGTAGTTGAACCCATTTCCTCTGCATGACCTGTCATTGCCACAGTAACTAGATGAAACCCACTAGCATGTGTAGGAGTTGATTGAGCCATATGTATGTGTTGTTCCTACATTGCTATGCCTGCTATGCTTAGAGTCGTGTCAGGTCTGGTTCATCTGGGTGATGGGCTAGAGTGAAATGATTATGTCAGTAATGAGAGTGGTGTGGTGAACGCGATTTGGTAAAGGTATCGATGAGAGGCCATGTAGGAGTACATGGTGGGTTGTTTCATTGAAGCCAACCTTAAGCACTGAGATCTGTATATGTGATTTAAGATACAGCTACTACCATGCATTGGGCCCTGAAATATGACCCCGCTCGACTTCTTATTCACCCTAGCTCTCTGTCCAGGAGTTGCAAGTAGTTTCTGGTGTTTGTAGCCTACTGGAGGCCATGGACAGCGCTGACCGTAGGGGTGGGCTGTGATGCGGTAGGTACGTGGCCGGGTGTACCGAATACCCGTTAGGTATCTCGGGAACCCTGTTCACATCATTCGGGGCCGTATGGGAAACCTCGGCCGGACTCCCTGCGGATGGAACCTGGATAGGCGATAAACCTGGACTAGAGGCTTAAGTGTTTAGGTAGGTCGTGGTCTACACCCACGTCGGCTTTCGCTTGAAGTCTGCCGAGCACATGTCGTGTGCAGACGCTAAGTGGTGGAAACATGTATGAAGAAGTACACCCCTGCAGGGTTAACATGATCTATTCGAATAGCCGCGTCCGCGGTAAAGGACTACTTGGTTGCCTATACAGTTCATAGACAAGTAAATGGAAACTACTAAAAGCCTCAAGATAAGTGTGAGTGCCGAGGATGGCTCTTCCGTAGGAAGACGGAGGTGGATCCTCGGTAGTGTATTGAAGTGGTGAGTAGTGGACTCGTGTGCGCAAAACCATTTCAAGTTGGAGTATCGTAGGATAGCCTAGCCAAGGGTCAAAGCTGGCTTGCTGCAATAACTCCACCAACCCTTATTGATACTATGCATGTATGTAGGATCTGATGTAAGTCTTGCTGAGTACCTTTGTACTCATGTTGCTATAATCTACATTTTTTACAGAAGACGCTGCAACCCCTTCTGATGGGTTCTATGTAGACGTTGACATCAACGAGTAGGCTAAAGACCCAGGTGGTGACCCTGAGCTTGTGATGGACCACGTAGTATAGCTAGGCTTTCCAAGCCTCTTTTATTTTACTAGTTGTCTATACTCAGACAAGTTACTTCCGCTGCTGGCTTGTATGACTGTATGACTTGTATGTGGGGTCGTGAGACCCGTACCTTTGTGTATGTTATGTATGGCTCCCTGAGCCTTAAATAAAGTACTTGTGTCATAGAGTCATGTTGTGATGCTTCGTTGTATTTGCACATATCGGGCATATTGTGTGTATGATTGAAATGCTTGGTATGTGTGGGATCTGACTATCTAGTTGTTTATCTTTAGTAGCCTCTCTTACCGGGAAATGTCTCCTAGTGTTACCGCTGAGCCATGGTAGCTTGCTACTGCTTTGGATCACTTAGGCTGGCCGGCATGTGTCCTTCTTCGTTCCTGTGTCTGTCCCTTCGGGGAAATGTCACGCTTTGAGTACCGGAGTCCTGTTAGCCCGCTACAGCCCGGTTTACCGGAGTCCTGCTAGCCCAGTGCTACAGCCCGGACCCACTTGCTGATGACCGACACGTTCGAAGCTGGGTCATGGATGCCTGTCCCTGTAAGTCTGTGCCACTTTGGGTTTACGACTAGTCATGTCAGCCCGGGCTCTTTATCATATGGATGCTAGCGACACTATCATATACGTGAGCCAAAAGGCGCAAACGGTCCCGGGAAAAGGTAAGACGACACCCGTGGGAATACCGTGCGTGAGGCCGCAAAGTGATATGAGGTGTTACCAGCTAGATCGATGTGACATCGAGTCGGGGTCCTGACAGCGTTGCTCCAGCTTTGACTCTTGGCTAGGCTATCCTACGATACTCCAACTTGAAATGGTTTTGCGCACACGAGTCCACTACTCACCACTTCAATACACTACCGAGGATCCACCTCCATCTTCCTACGGAAGAGCCATCCTCGGCACTCACACTTATCTTGAGGCTTTTAGTAGTTTCCATTTACTTGTCTATGAACTGTATAGGCAACCAAGTAGTCCTTTACCGCGGACGCGGCTATTCGAATAGATCATGTTAACCCTGCAGGGGTGTACTTCTTTATACATGTTTCCACCACTTAGCGTCTGCACACGACATGTGCTCGGCAGACTTCAAGCGAAAGCCGACGTGGGTGTAGACCACGACCTACCTAAACACTTAAGCCTCTAGTCCAGGTTTATCGCCTATCCAGGTTCCATCCGTAGGGAGTCCGGCCGAGGTTTCCCATACGGCCCCGAACGATGTGAACAGGGTTCCCGAGATACCTAACGGGTATTCGGTACACCCGGCCACGTACCTACCGCATCACAGCCCACCCCTACGGTCAACGCTGTCCACGGCCTCCAGTAGGCTACAAACACCAAAAACTACTTGCAACTCCTGGACAGAGAGCTAGGGTGAATAAGAAGTCGAGCGGGGTCATATTTCAGGGCCCAATGCATGGTAGTAGCTGTATCTTAAATCACATATACAGATCTCAGTGCTTAAGGTCGGCTTCAATGAAACAACCCACCATGTACTCCTACATGGCCTCTCATCGATACCTTTACCAAATCGCGTTCACCACACCACTCTCATTACTGACATAATCATTTCACTCTAGCCCATCACCCAGATGAACCAGACCTGACACGACTCTAAGCATAGCAGGCATAGCAATGTAGGAACAACACATACATATGGCTCAATCAACTCCTACACATGCTAGTGGGTTTCATCTAGTTACTGTGGCAATGACAGGTCATGCAGAGGAAATGGGTTCAACTACCGTAGCACACAGCAGTTTGAATCGCGTTGTCTTAATGCAGTAAAAGAGAGCAGGAGCGAGAACATGGGATTGTATCGATATGATCAAATGGTTGGTTGCTTGCCTGATGGTTCGATGCACGGATACGGTTCTTCGTTAGGGTAATCACGGTACTCCTCGGAGGCAGAACCTGTCGCAAAGGACATCGATACACAAGCATCACCAAACAATGTGCAACAATATGATGCATGCATGAAACATGGCAATATGAGTGTGTTGGGCTAATGCAACTAGAACCAGAAGGATTTGAGCAAATTTGAATCAAGGATTCAAATTTCAAACTCAAACATGGCCTTTTAAAGTGCTTTTCCTTGTTCTGCTTGAAACATCAATTTAACTTGTTTGATCATGCATGAAAATAGTACAGATGGATAGATTGGATTTTTCTGATCATTTTTCATATATAATTTGTCCAATTTGGAGTTACAGAATAAAAGTTATGAATTTTTGAAGTTTAAATAATATTCTGGAATTTCCTGATTTAAATTAAATCCAGAATTATAATTACTGCGCCAGCATGACGTCAGCATGACGTCAGCAGGTCAACGCTGGTAACACCTCATATCACTTTGCGACCTCACGCACGGTATTCCCACGGGTGTCGTCTTACCTTTTCCCGGGACCGTTTGCGCCTTTTGGCTCACGTATATGATAGTGTCGCTAGCATCCATATGATAAAGAGCCCGGGCTGACATGACTAGTCGTAAACCCAAAGTGGCACAGACTTACAGGGATAGGCATCCATGACCCAGCTTCGAACGTGTCGGTCATCAGCAAGTGGGTCCGGGCTGTAGCACTGGGCTAGCAGGACTCCGGTAAACCGGGCTGTAGCGGGCTAACAGGACTCCGGTACTCAAAGCGTGACATTTCCCCGAAGGGACAGACACAGGAACGAAGAAGGACACATGCCGGCCAGCCTAAGTGATCCAGAGCAGTAGCAAGCTACCATGGCTCAGCGGTAACACTAGGAGACATTTCCCGGTAAGAGAGGCTACTAAAGATAAACAACTAGATAGTCAGATCCCACACATACCAAGCATTTCAATCATACACACAATATGCCCGATATGTGCAAATACAACGAAGCATCACAACATGACTCTATGACACAAGTACTTTATTTAAGGCTCAGGGAGCCATACATAACATACACAAAGGTACGGGTCTCATGACCCCACATACAAGTCATACAGTCATGCAAGCCAGCAGCGGAAGTAACTTGTCTGAGTACAGACAACTAGTAAAATAAAAGAGGCTTGGAAAGCCTAGCTATACTACGTGGTCCATCACAAGCTCAGGGTCACCACCTGGGTCTTTAGCCTACTCGTTGATGTCAACGTCTACATAGAACCCATCAGAAGGGGTTGCAGCGTCTTCTGTAAAAAATGTAGATTATAGCAACATGAGTACAAAGGTACTCAGCAAGACTTACATCAGATCCTACATACATGCATAGTATCAATAAGGGTTGGTGGAGTTATTGCAGCAAGCCAGCTTTGACTCTTGGCTAGGCTATCCTACGATACTCCAACTTGAAATGGTTTTGCGCACACGAGTCCACTACTCACCACTTCAATACACTACCGAGGATCCACCTCCGTCTTCCTACGGAAGAGCCATCCTCGGCACTCACACTTATCTTGAGGCTTTTAGTAGTTTCCATTTACTTGTCTATGAACTGTATAGGCAACCAAGTAGTCCTTTACCGCGGACGCGGCTATTCGAATAGATCATGTTAACCCTGCAGGGGTGTACTTCTTCATACATGTTTCCACCACTTAGCGTCTGCACACGACATGTGCTCGGCAGACTTCAAGCGAAAGCCGACGTGGGTGTAGATCACGACCTACCTAAACACTTAAGCCTCTAGTCCAGGTTTATCGCCTATCCAGGTTCCATCCGCAGGGAGTCCGGCCGAGGTTTCCCATACGGCCCCGAACGATGTGAACAGGGTTCCCGAGATACCTAACGGGTATTCGGTACACCCGGCCACGTACCTACCGCATCACAGCCCACCCCTACGGTCAGCGCTGTCCACGGCCTCCAGTAGGCTACAAACACCAGAAACTACTTGCAACTCCTGGACAGAGAGCTAGGGTGAATAAGAAGTCGAGCGGGGTCATATTTCAGGGCCCAATGCATGGTAGTAGCTGTATCTTAAATCACATATACAGATCTCAGTGCTTAAGGTCGGCTTCAATGAAACAACCCACCATGTACTCCTACATGGCCTCTCATCGATACCTTTACCAAATCGCGTTCACCACACCACTCTCATTACTGACATAATCATTTCACTCTAGCCCATCACCCAGATGAACCAGACCTGACACGACTCTAAGCATAGCAGGCATAGCAATGTAGGAACAACACATACATATGGCTCAATCAACTCCTACACATGCTAGTGGGTTTCATCTAGTTACTGTGGCAATGACAGGTCATGCAGAGGAAATGGGTTCAACTACCGTAGCACACAGCAGGTTGAATCGCGTTGTCTTAATGCAGTAAAAGAGAGCAGGAGCGAGAACATGGGATTGTATCGATATGATCAAATGGTTGGTTGCTTGCCTGATGGTTCGATGCACGGATACGGTTCTTCGTTAGGGTAATCACGGTACTCCTCGGAGGCAGAACCTGTCGCAAAGGACACCGATACACAAGCATCACCAAACAATGTGCAACAATATGATGCATGCATGAAACATGGCAATATGAGTGTGTTGGGCTAATGCAACTAAAACCAGAGGGGTTTGAACAAATTTGAATCATAGATTCAAATTTCAAACTCAAACATGGCCTTTTAAAGTGCTTTTCCTTGTTCTGCTTAAAACATCAATTTAACTTGTTTGATCATGCATGAAAATAGTACAGATGGATAGATTGGATTTTTCTGATCATTTTTCATATATAATTTCTCCAATTTGGAGTTACAGAATAAAAGTTATGAATTTTTGAAGTTTAAATAATATTCTGGAATTTCCTGATTTAATTTAAATCCAGAAAATCAATTACTGCGTCAGCCTGACGTCAGTGTGACGTCAGCAGGTCAACGGAACAGGTCTGGGTCAAACCTGACAGTGGGTCCCGCATGTCAGGGTGATTATTTTAATTAAAGTTTAATTAAAACTAAACCTGTTTAATTAACAGGGCTGGGCCCCACCTGTCATTGACTCAGGGGAGTCAACCAGGGCCCACCCGGGGTCAAAGTCAAAGTCGGCTGCCGGCGTTTAGCCGCCGGCGAGCCCGACGCGGCGGCGGGAGTGGTTTTGGCCATTTCGGCCACCAAATGGACCGCGGAGACCACCGGAGTGGAGCTGAGGACAACCCGCAGCTCTTGGCGGAGCCCGTTGGGGTCGGGGTGGCCGGAGTTGACGGCGGCGAGCTCGGCTGCGGCCGCCGGGGTTCGGTCGTGCACGGGATCGGGGTTGGAGCTCGAAGTCGAGCGAAGCGAGGCGCTAGGGATGCTCTACGGGGTCTTGCGAACTCGTTGGACTCGCCGGGGTGACCAAATGGTCCCCGGAGCTGCGTCGACGGCGAGCTCGGCGACGGCGGAGGTTCGGCCGTGGTGGGGAGGAGGCTACGGTGGGGGAACGAGGAGGAGGAGAGGGGGAAGCGGTGGCGTAGCTCACCGCGGTTGCAGTGGGCGTCGAAGCGGGCTCGGGGACGCGCTGGAGACGACGAATTCGACGGCGACGATGGTCGGAGCCCGAAGAGGGGAACGGCGACGTGGCGGCGATGCAGAGCTTCTGGAGGACCGTGGAGCGGTGGGGAGGAAGAGGGGGTCGTGGCGGAGCTTCTGAGCTAGTCGGGGGAGCGAGGGGTGGCCGGAGACGGCTGCTGTGGCGAACGGCGGCGACGGTGGTGTTCGGCCGTGTGAGAGAGAGAGCGAGGGAGAGGAGAGGAGAGCCGGGGGAGAGTGAGAGAGAGCAGGGGGGAGGCGTGGCGTCGTCCAGGGCATCGAGCGAGGAGGGGAGGGCAGGCAAGCAGGCGAGCAGGTGGCGTGGCGCGGTGGCGCGCGCGCGCGCCGGCCACACTCCCCTCCCTCTGTCGGGACGAAGACGACAGAGGAGGGAGGTGGGCTGGGCCGGCTGCTGGCTGGGCCAGCCAGCTGGCTGGGCCGCACAGTGGAGGAGCCCAGGTAAGCTCCTCCTGTTATATATTTTTCTGTTTTCTAATTTCTGACATTTGTTTTGATTTAAATAATATATTAAATCATTTATTTGACTTATGCCAATTTTTTGCAGGAGCTATTTATATTATTCCAGAGCTCTTTTATAATTGGCATAATATTTGGGCATATATTAATATATATAATTAATATATTTCCAATGCAAATATTTATGCATTAATTCCAAATGCCCAAAATAATGTCCATGAGCCACTAAAAATATTGGTTTGATTTTTATCTCTGTCCAATATTTTCAGAGAGCAACAGGAGCATTTTCTTGGACCCTTTTGGAGAAATTTTTATTTGGGTCATTTTCAAAATGGTTCTGAGGGTTTCACAGATCCCCATTTCAAGTTTCTGATGAAAGAGTAAACATGATGCAACACTCTAATGCATGACTAGCTAGGGTGTGACAACTCACCCCCACTCAAAAGAATCTCGTCCCGAGATTTGGGTTCCTCCGGGAAGAAAGCGGGATACTCGAGTCGAAGACGATCCTCCCTTTCCCAAGTTGCTTCATCTTCAGAATGGTGCGACCATTGAACTTTGAGAAACTTGATATTCTGGCGTCGGGTGGTACGTTCGGCCTGATCGAGGATACGAATGGGGTACTCTCGATATGTAAGATTATCTTGGAGATCAAGCGTTTCGTGGTCCACTCCACGGATAGGATCCGAGAAGCAACGCCTGAGTTGAGAAACGTGGAAGACATCGTGAACTCTGGAGAGGTGCGGAGGTAGTTCCAACTGGTAGGCAACTTCTCCTCGTTTGGCGAGAATGCGAAAAGGTCCAATGTAACGAGGAGCCAATTTGCCTTTGATACCGAAACGATGGGTTCCCTTCAGAGGGGTGACCCGAAGATAAGCCTTCTCGTCAACCTCGAAAGTCATAGCTTTATGTTTTCGGTCATATTGACTCTTTTGACGAGATTGGGCTGTTTTCAACTTTTCACGAACGATACGAACTTGTTCTTCTGCTTCCTGAATCATATCCGGGCCAAAGAATTGTCTTTCCCCGGTCTCTGACCAGTTAAGGGGTGTTCGACATCGTCGTCCATAGAGAACTTCAAAAGGGGCTTTACCCAAGCTAGATTGATAGCTGTTGTTGTAAGCGAATTCGGCAAATGGAAGGCACTTCTCCCAGTCCATTCGGAACGAGATAACAGAGGCTCGAAGCATGTCTTCTAGAATTTGGTTGATGCGTTCCACTTGACCACTCGACTGAGGGTGGAAAGCGGTGCTAAAGGAGAGACGAGTTCCCATAGCATTTTGGAAACTTTCCCAAAATCGAGAGGTGAAAAGACTTCCTCGATCCGAGTTAATTTCCAAAGGAACACCATGGAGAGACACTATTCGGGAGATGTACAAATCTGCCAGCTGACTAGCGGTTATACTCTCACGAACAGGTAAGAAATGAGCTACTTTGGAAAGACGATCGACCACGACGAAAATAGCATTATTCCCTCTCTTGGTCCTGGGAAAACCGGTAATGAAATCCATACCAATTTTATCCCATTTCCATTCAGGAATAGCTAAGGGTTGAAGGGTGCCAGCAGGCCGTTGATGCTCTGCTTTTACACGGCGACAGACGTCGCAATTTGCAATATACTGAGCAATTTCTCTCTTCATCCTAGTCCACCAGAACCTCTGGCGTAGGTCCTGATACATTTTAGTACTACCGGGATGAATAGTGAGAGGAGATTCATGAGCTTCTTTAAGGATCAACTGCCGTAGATGCTGGTTCTTGGCAACCACTAGACGGTTCTCAAAGTACACAACACCATGATCATTTGTAGAGAAACAACTAGCACCTCCGCTAGCAATGTTCTCTTTGATTTTAGATATTCCCTTATCTCGCTTTTGGGCAGCGATGATTTGATCCGTAAGAGTAGGTTTTGCTACCAAGGTGGCAAGAAAACCTTGAGGTACAATGTGAAGGTTAAGCTTCCGAAATTCCTCGTGGAGAAGCGGTTGACTTTGTTGTAACATCAGGTTGTTACAATAAGATTTACGACTTAGCGCATCAGCCATGATGTTGGCTTTCCCTGGGGTGTAGGTTATTCCTAAGTCGAAGTCTGTGATCAATTCAACCCAACGTCTCTGCCTGAGATTCAAATCCGGTTGGGTGAAAATGTACTTCAGACTTTGGTGATCAGTGAATATTTCGCAACGATTACCGAGGAGGTAATGTCGCCAGGTCTTAAGTGCATAGACTACGGCTGCAAGCTCTAGATCATGAGTAGGATAATTCTCCTCATGTGGGTGCAATTGCCGTGAAGCGTAAGCAATTACGTGTCGATCTTGCATAAGAATGCAACCTAGTCCTTGTCGCGAGGCGTCGCAGTAGATAACAAAGTCCTTGGAGAAGTCTGGCGGTACCAGCACGGGAGCAGAGGTCAGGCGTCTTTTCAGTTCCTGAAAACTGTGCTCACATTGTGGAGTCCATTCGAACTTTTTATCTTTCTTGAGGAGTTCGGTTAGAGGTTTAGCAACCTTGGAGAAGTTCTCGACAAAGCGACGACAATAGCTCGCTAAGCCTAGAAAACTCCGAACTTGCTTGACCGATTCAGGCGGAGTCCAATTAAGGACGGCTTGAACTCGCTCAGGGTTAACAGCAATACCTTTACCAGATATTACATGACCCAGATAGGTCACTTCTGACAGCCAGAATTCACATTTTGAAAATTTGGCATAAAGGCGATGCTCTCGAAGTTTCTTCAACACTAGCCTTAAATGTTCGGCAGCATAACAGCTGTAAATGCTCAAGAAAGATTTTGAGACATTTGACAAAGGATTTCGTACATACTCAACATCATCATTTCAAAGTTCTGAAACCATTCTGGCAACATAATGTGGTAAAAGAACTGAACTAGGCTTGTATCCTTCATACCTATAAGGTACTACGGATTAGTAACACGTGATCCTGATAGAGAGAATAGATCCTAATTCCTTAACCCCCGGTGGAAGAATGGACTGACTCAGATCAGAAAGTCATAAGGTATAAGGAGTAAAAAGAGCCTTACGTTCCAACCCACAAACAATTCCCCTACATATAAGTAAAGAATTTCTAGACTCAACATCGACCAGTTTGGCTTGGAGAACCTACAGGCAGTCCGGCTCTGATGCCAACGCTGTTACGTTGGAGAGCCCTTGCTCCCGCGCATCGAATGGTGGTGGTGGCCGTGCCTGAGGTGGCCGGAGTCGACGGCGGCGAGCTCGGCTGCGGCGGCCGGAGTTCGGGTGCGGTCGGAATCGGCGTTGCAGGGCGTTAGGGGAGGTGTTGGTGCGTGCTACGTGCTCCTAGTGAGGTGTGGAGCACGATGGTGTGCTCGGTTGGGCGCTACGGCGACCGTGGCCATGACGGCGACATCGCCGGCGGCGTGGAGCTCTCGGCCAAGGTGGGGCTAAGGCCTAGAGGTCGAAAGAGACCAGGGGAGAAGGGGGAAACGACTCGGGGGCTCACCGCGGTTGCAGTGGGCGTCGAAGCGGGCTCGGGGACGCGCCGGAGACGACGAATTTGACGGCGACGATGGTCGGAGCCCGAAGAGGGGAACGGCGATGTGGCGGCGATGCAGGCCTTCCGGGGAGCTGTGGAGCGGTGGGGAGGAAGAGGGAGTCGAGGCGGAGCTCCTGAGCTAGTCGGGGGAGCGTGGGGTGGTCGGAGACGGCGGCT
>NC_057813.1:242521208-242526105 GCF_018294505.1 Triticum aestivum
TTCTGAGCTAGTCGGGGGAGCGAGGGGTGGCCGGAGACGGCTGCTGTGGCGAACGGCGGCGACGGTGGTGTTCGGCCGTGTGAGAGAGAGAGCGAGGGAGAGGAGAGGAGAGCCGGGGGAGAGTGAGAGAGAGCAGGGGGGAGGCGTGGGGTCGTCCAGGGCATCGAGCGAGGAGGGGAGGGCAGGCAAGCAGGCGAGCAGGTGGCGTGGCGCGGTGCCGCGCGCGCGCGCCGGCCACACTCCCCTCCCTCTGTCGGGACGAAGACGACAGAGGAGGGAGGTGGGCTGGGCTGGCTGCTGGCTGGGCCAGCCAGCTGGCTGGGCCGCACAGTGGAGGAGCCCAGGTAAGCTCCTCCTGTTATATATTTTTCTGTTTTCTAATTTCTGACATTTGTTTTGATTTAAATAATATATTAAATCATTCATTTGACTTATGCCAATTTTTGCAGGAGCTATTTATATTATTCCAGAGCTCTTTTATAATTGGCATAATATTTGGGCATATATTAATATATATAATTAATATATTTCCAATGCAAATATTTATGCATTAATTCCAAATGCCCAAAATAATGTCCATGAGCCACTAAAAATATTGGTTTGATTTTTATCTCTGTCCAATATTTTCAGAGAGCAACAGGAGCATTTTCTTGGACCCTTTTGGAGAAATTTTTATTTGGGTCATTTTCAAAATGGTTCTGAGGGTTTCACAGATCCCCATTTCAAGTTTCTGGTGAAAGAGTAAACATGATGCAACACTCTAATGCATGACTAGCTAGGGTGTGACAACTCACCCCCACTCAAAAGAATCTCGTCCCGAGATTTGGGTTCCTCCGGGAAGAAAGCGGGATACTCGAGTCGAAGACGATCCTCCCTTTCCCAAGTTGCTTCATCTTCAGAATGGTGCGACCATTGAACTTTGAGAAACTTGATATTCTGGCGTCGGGTGGTACGTTCGGCCTGATCGAGGATACGAATGGGGTACTCTCGATATGTAAGATTATCTTGGAGATCAAGCGTTTCGTGGTCCGCTCCACGGATAGGATCCGAGAAGCAATGCGTGAGTTGAAAAACGTGGAAGACATCGTGAACTCTGGAGAGGTGCGGAGGTAGTTCCAACTGGTAGGCAACTTCTCCTCGTTTGGCGAGAATGCGAAAAGGTCCAATGTAACGAGGAGCCAATTTGCCTTTGATACCGAAACGATGGGTTCCCTTCAGAGGGGTGACCCGAAGATAAGCCTTCTCGTCAACCTCGAAAGTCATAGCCTTATGTTTTCGGTCATATTGACTCTTTTGACGAGATTGGGCTGTTTTCAACTTTTCACGAACGATACGAACTTGTTCTTCTGCTTCCTGAATCATATCCGGGCCAAAGAATTGTCTTTCCCCGGTCTCTGACCAGTTAAGGGGTGTTCGACATCGTCGTCCATAGAGAACTTCAAAAGGGGCTTTACCCAAGCTAGATTGATAGCTGTTGTTGTAAGCGAATTCGGCAAATGGAAGGCACTTCTCCCAGTCCATTCCGAACGAGATAACAGAGGCTCGAAGCATGTCTTCTAGAATTTGGTTGACGCGTTCCACTTGACCACTCGACTGAGGGTGGAAAGCGGTGCTAAAGGAGAGACGAGTTCCCATAGCATTTTGGAAACTTTCCCAAAATCGAGAGGTGAAAAGACTTCCTCGATCCGAGTTAATTTCCAAAGGAACACCATGGAGAGACACTATTCGGGAGATGTACAAATCTGCCAGCTGACTAGCGGTTATACTCTCACGAACAGGTAAGAAATGAGCTACTTTGGAAAGACGATCGACCACGATGAAAATAGCATTATTCCCTCTCTTGGTCCTGGGAAAACCGGTAATGAAATCCATACCAATAACAGGAGGAGCTTACCTGGGCTCCTCCCTGTGCGGCCCAGCCAGCTGGCCGGCCCAGCAAGCCAGCCCAGCCCACCACCGCCGTCGTCCTCCTGGCGCCAGTCGGCCAGGCGTGTGGCCGGCGCGCGCGCACGGCCGGAGCGCCACGCCACTAGCTCGTCTGCCTGCCTCCCCCCGCCAGCGCGACGCCGCGGCGCTTCTTCTCAGTGCCGCCCCGATCCCCTGGCCTTATCCCCCCTCTCTCTCCCGTGCTGCTCCCTCTCTCTCTCTCACGGCCGAACACCACCGTCGCCGCCGTTCGCCATAGCCACCGTCTCCGACCACCCCTTGCTCCCTCGACTAGCTCAGGAGCTCCGCCTCGACTCCCTCTTCCTCCCCACCGCTCCACAACTCCCCGGAAGGCCTGCATCGCCGCCACGTCGCCGTTCCCCTCTTCGGGCTCCGACCATCGTCGCCGTCGAATTCGTCGTCTCCAGCGCGTCCCCGAGCCCGCTTCGACGCCCACTGCAACCGCGGTGAGCTACGCCACCGCTTCCCCCTCTCCTCCCCCTCGTTCCCCCACCGTAGCCTCCTCCCCACCACGGCCGAACCTCCACCGTCGCCGAGCTCGCCGTCGACGCAGCTCCGGTGACCATTTGGTCACCCCGGCGAGTCCAACGAGTTCGCAAGACCCCGTAGAGCATCCCTAGCGCCTCGCTTCGCTCGACTTCGAGCTCCAACCCCGTTCCCGTGCACGACCGAACCCCGACGGCCGCAGCCGAGCTCGCTGCCGTCAACTCCGGCCACCCCGACCCCAACGGGCTCCGCCAAGAGCTGCGGGTTGTCCTCAGCTCCACTCCGGTGGTCTCCGCGGTCCATTTGGTGGCCGAAATGGCCAAAACCACTCCCGCCGCCGCGTCGGGCTCGCCGGCGGCTAAACGCCGGCAGTCCGCGGCTATTCGAATAGATCATGCTAACCCTGCAGGGGTGTACTTCTTCATACATGTTTCCACCACTTAGCGTCTGCACACGACATGTGCTCGGCAGACTTCAAGCGAAAGCCGACGTGGGTGTAGACCACGACCTACCTAAACACTTAAGCCTCTAGTCTAGGTTTATCGCCTATCCAGGTTCCATCCGCAGGGAGTCCGGCCGAGGTTTCCCATACGGCCCCGAATGATGTGAACAGGGTTCCCGAGATACCTAACGGGTATTCGGTACACCCGGCCACGTACCTACCGCATCACAGCCCACCCCTACGGTCAGCGCTGTCCACGGCCTCCAGTAGGCTACAAACACCAAAAACTACTTGCAACTCCTGGACAGAGAGCTAGGGTGAATAAGAAGTCGAGCGGGGTCATATCTCAGGGCCCAATGCATGGTAGTAACTGTATCTTAAATCACACATACAGATCTCAGTGCTTAAGGTCGGCTTCAATGAAACAACCCACCATGTACTCCTACATGGCCTCTCATCGATACCTTTACCAAATCGCGTTCACCACACCACTCTCATTACTGACATAATCATTTCACTCTAGCCCATCACCCAGATGAACCAGACCTGACACGACTCTAAGCATAGCAGGCATAGCAATGTAGGAACAACACATACATATGGCTCAATCAACTCCTACACATGCTAGTGGGTTTCATCTAGTTACTGTGGCAATGACAGGTCATGCAGAGGAAATGGGTTCAACTACCGTAGCACACAGCAGTTTGAATCGCGTTGTCTTAATGCAGTAAAAGAGAGCAGGAGCGAGAACATGGGATTGTATCGATATGATCAAATGGTTGGTTGCTTGCCTGATGGTTCGATGCACGGATACGGTTCTTCGTTAGGGTAATCACGGTACTCCTCGGAGGCAGAACCTGTCGCAAAGGACATCGATACACAAGCATCACCAAACAATGTGCAACAATATGATGCATGCATGAAACATGGCAATATGAGTGTGTTGGGCTAATGCAACTAAAACCAGAAGGGTTTGAACAAATTTGAATCATAGATTCAAATTTCAAACTCAAACATGGCCTTTTAAAGTGCTTTTCCTTGTTCTGCTTAAAACATCAATTTAACTTGTTTGATCATGCATGAAAATGGTACAGATGGATTCATTGAATTTTTCTGATAATTTTTCATATATAAATTATTTAATTTGGAGTTACGGTTAATTTTCTATGATTTATTGAGGTTTAAACAATTTTCTGGAATTTCCTGAATATTAATAAATCCAGTAATTGAATTAATGCGCCAGCCTGACGTCATCATGACGTCAGCAGGTCAACCATTCTGACAGCTATCAATCTAGCTTGGGTAAAGCCCCTTTTGAAGTTCTCTATGGACGACGATGTCGAACACCCCTTAACTGGTCAGAGACCGGGGAAAGACAATTCTTTGGCCCGGATATGATTCAGGAAGCAGAAGAACAAGTTCGTATCGTTCGTGAAAAGTTGAAAACAGCCCAATCTCGTCAAAAGAGTCAATATGACCGAAAACATAAGGCTATGACTTTCGAGGTTGACGAGAAGGCTTATCTTCGGGTCACCCCTCTGAAGGGAACCCATCGTTTCGGTATCAAAGGCAAATTGGCTTCTCGTTACATTGGACCTTTTCGCATTCTCGCCAAACGAGGAGAAGTTGCCTACCAGTTGGAACTACCTCCGCACCTCTCCAGAGTTCACGATGTCTTCCACGTTTCTCAACTCAGGCGTTGCTTCTCGGATCCTATCCGTGGAGTGGACCACGAAACGCTTGATCTCCAAGATAATCTTACATATCGAGAGTACCCCATTCGTATCCTCGATCAGGCCGAACGTACCACCCGACGCCAGAATATCAAGTTTCTCAAAGTTCAATGGTCGCACCATTCTGAAGATGAAGCAACTTGGGAAAGGGAGGATCGTCTTCGACTCGAGTATCCCGCTTTCTTCCCGGAGGAACCCAAATCTCGGGACGAGATTCTTTTGAGTGGGGGTGAGTTGTCACACCCTAGCTAGTCATGCATTAGAGTGTTGCATCATGTTTACTCTTTCA
>NC_057813.1:242528358-242537475 GCF_018294505.1 Triticum aestivum
CGCGCGCCACCGCGCCACGCCACCTGCTCGCCTGCTTGCCTGCCCTCCCCTCCTCGCTCGATGCCCTGGACGACGCCACGCCTCCCCCCTGCTCTCTCTCACTCTCCCCCGGCTCTCCTCTCCTCTCCCTCGCTCTCTCTCTCACACGGCCGAACACCACCGTCGCCGCCGTTCGCCACAGCAGCCGTCTCCGGCCACCCCTCGCTCCCCCGACTAGCTCAGAAGCTCCGCCACGACCCCCTCTTCCTCCCCACCGCTCCACGGTCCTCCAGAAGCTCTGCATCGCCGCCACGTCGCCGTTCCCCTCTTCGGGCTCCGACCATCATCGCCGTCGAATTCGTCGTCTCCAGCGCGTCCCCGAGCCCGCTTCGATGCCCACTGCAACCGCGGTGAGCTACGCCACCGCTTCCCCCTCTCCTCCTCCTCGTTCCCCCACCGTAGCCTCCTCCCCACCACGGCCGAACCTCCGCCGTCGCCGAGCTCGCCGTCGACGCAGCTCCGGTGACCATTTGGTCACCCCGGCGAGTCCAACGAGTTCGCAAGACCCCGTAGAGCATCCCTAGCGCCTCGCTTCGCTCGACTTCGAGCTCCAACCCCGTTCCCGTGCACGACCGAACCCCGGCGGCCGCAGCCGAGCTCGCCGCCGTCAACTCCGGCCACCCCGACCCCAACGGGCTCCGCCAAGAGCTGCGGGTTGTCCTCAGCTCCACTCCGGTGGTCTCCGCGGTCCATTTGGTGGCCGAAATGGCCAAAACCACTCCCGCCGCCGCGTCGGGCTCGCCGGCGGCTAAACGCCGGCAGCCGACTTTGACTTTGACCCTGGGTGGGCCCTGGTTGACTCCCCTGAGTCAATGACAGGTGGGGCCCAGCCCTGTTAATTAAACAGGTTTAGTTTTAATTAAACTTTAATTAAAATAATCACCCTGACATGCGGGACCCACTGTCAGGTTTGACCCAGACCTGTTCCGTTGACCTGCTGACGTCACACTAACGTCAGGCTGACGCAGTAATTGATTTTCTGGATTTAAATTAAATCAGGAAATTCCAGAATATTATTTAAACTTCAAAAATTCATAACTTTTATTCTGTAACTCCAAATTGGACAAATTATATATGAAAAATGATCAGAAAAATCCAATCTATCCATCTGTACTATTTTCATGCATGATCAAACAAGTTAAATTGATGTTTTAAGCAGAACAAGGAAAAGCACTTTAAAAGGCCATGTTTGAGTTTGAAATTTGAATCTATGATTCAAATTTGTTCAAACCCTTCTGGTTTTAGTTGCATTAGCCCAACACACTCATATTGCCATGTTTCATGCATGCATCATATTGTTGCACATTGTTTGGTGATGCTTGTGTATCGATGTCCTTTGCGACAGGTTCTGCCCCCGAGGAGTACCGTGATTACCCTAACGAAGAACCGTATCCGTGCATCGAACCATCAGGCAAGCAACCAACCATTTGATCATATCGATACAATCCCATGTTCTCGCTCCTGCTCTCTTTTACTGCATTAAGACAACGCGATTCAAACTGCTGTGTGCTACGGTAGTTGAACCCATTTCCTCTGCATGACCTGTCATTGCCACAGTAACTAGATGAAACCCACTAGCATGTGTAGGAGTTGATTGAGCCATATGTATGTGTTGTTCCTACATTGCTATGCCTGCTATGCTTAGAGTCGTGTCAGGTCTGGTTCATCTGGGTGATGGGCTAGAGTGAAATGATTATGTCAGTAATGAGAGTGGTGTGGTGAACGCGATTTGGTAAAGGTATCGATGAGAGGCCATGTAGGAGTACATGGTGGGTTGTTTCATTGAAGCCGACCTTAAGCACTGAGATCTGTATATGTGATTTAAGATACAGCTACTACCATGCATTGGGCCCTGAAATATGACCCCGCTCGACTTCTTATTCACCCTAGCTCTCTTTCCAGGAGTTGCAAGTAGTTTCTGGTGTTTGTAGCCTACTGGAGGCCGTGGACAGCGCTGACCGTAGGGGTGGGCTGTGATGCGGTAGGCACGTGGCCGGGTGTACCGAATACCCGTTAGGTATCTCGGGAACCCTGTTCACATCGTTCGGGGCCGTATGGGAAACCTCGGCCGGACTCCCTGCGGATGGAACCTGGATAGGCGATAAACCTGGACTAGAGGCTTAAGTGTTTAGGTAGGTCGTGGTCTACACCCACGTCGGCTTTCGCTTGAAGTCTGCCGAGCACATGTCGTGTGCAGACGCTAAGTGGTGGAAACATGTATGAAGAAGTACACCCCTGCAGGGTTAACATGATCTATTCGAATAGCCGCGTCCGCGGTAAAGGACTACTTGGTTGCCTATACAGTTCATAGACAAGTAAATGGAAACTACTAAAAGCCTCAAGATAAGTGTGAGTGCCGAGGATGGCTCTTCCGTAGGAAGACGGAGGTGGATCCTCGGTAGTGTATTGAAGTGGTGAGTAGTGGACTCGTGTGCGCAAAACCATTTCAAGTTGGAGTATCGTAGGATAGCCTAGCCAAGAGTCAAAGCTGGCTTGCTGCAATAACTCCACCAACCCTTATTGATACTATGCATGTATGTAGGATCTGATGTAAGTCTTGCTGAGTACCTTTGTACTCATGTTGCTATAATCTACATTTTTTACAGAAGACGCTGCAACCCCTTCTGATGGGTTCTATGTAGACGTTGACATCAACGAGTAGGCTAAAGACCCAGGTGGTGACCCTGAGTTTGTGATGGACCACGTAGTATAGCTAGGCTTTCCAAGCCTCTTTTATTTTACTAGTTGTCTGTACTCAGACAAGTTACTTCCGCTGCTGGCTTGTATGACTGTATGACTTGTATGTGGGGTCGTGAGACCCGTACCTTTGTGTATGTTATGTATGGCTCCCTGAGCCTTAAATAAAGTACTTGTGTCATAGAGTCATGTTGTGATGCTTCGTTGTATTTGCACATATCGAGCATATTGTGTGTATGATTGAAATGCTTGGTATGTGTGGGATCTGACTATCTAGTTGTTTATCTTTAGTAGCCTCTCTTACCGGGAAATGTCTCCTAGTGTTACCGCTGAGCCATGGTAGCTTGCTACTGCTCTGGATCACTTAGGCTGGCCGGCATGTGTCCTTCTTCGTTCCTGTGTCTGTCCCTTCGGGGAAATGTCACGCTTTGAGTACCGGAGTCCTGTTAGCCCGCTACAGCCCGGTTTACCGGAGTCCTGCTAGCCCAGTGCTACAGCCCGGACCCACTTGCTGATGACCGACACGTTCGAAGCTGGGTCATGGATGCCTGTCCCTGTAAGTCTGTGCCACTTTGGGTTTATGACTAGTCATGTCAGCCCGGGCTCTTTATCATATGGATGCTAGCGACACTATCATATACGTGAGCCAAAAGGCGCAAACGGTCCCGGGCAAAGGTAAGGCGACACCCGTGGGAACACCGTGCGTGAGGCCGCAAAGTGATATGAAGTGTTACCGGCTAGATCGATGTGACATCGAGTCGGGGTCCTGACAGCGTTGGTAGCCTATGCCGGCCAGCCTAAGTGTTCCGGAGCAGTAGCAAGCTACCATGGCTCAGTGGAAACACTAGGAGACATTTCCCGGTAAGAGAGGCTACTAAAGATAAACCACTAGATGGTCAGATCCCACACATACCAAGCATTTCAATAACATACACACAATATGCTCGATATGTGCAATACAACATGGCATCACAAAATGACTCTACGACTCAAGTAGTTTATTCAATAGGCTCCGAGGAGCGAGATATTACAAACATGGGTCTCACGACCCAACAATCAAAGCATACAAGTCAAAGCACAAGCGGAAGCTATCATGTCTGAGTACAGACATCTATAAATGAAAAAGGCTGAGAAGCCTGACTATCTATCAGATCCTGCCGAGGGCACAAGATCGTAGCTGAGGTATCAAGCTAAACGTCGAAGTCCACGCGGAACTACTAGCGAGACTGAAGTCTCTCTGCAAAACGTAAAATAGGCAAACGTGAGTACAAATGTACCCAGCAAGACTTACATCAGAACTAACTACATATGCATCATCTTCAACAAAGGGGATGGTGGAGTTTGACTGCAGCAAGCCAGCTTTGACTCAGTGGCTAACCTGAACTACGACTGCAAATAACTTTTGAGGTGGCGCACACGAGTCCACATATTCACCATATCAATACACCACTATGGATCCGCTCCCGTCTCCCTACGAGAACGCCATCCATAGCACTCACGCTTATCTTGCGTATTTTAGAGTATCCACTTTCACTTGTCTATGAACTGATATAAGCAACCCAGAAGTCCTTTTCCGCGGACACGGCTATTCGAATAGATGATGTTAACCCTGCAGGGGTGTACTTCTTCATACATGTTTCCACCACTTAGCGTCTGCACACGACATGTGCTCGGCAGACTTCAAGCGAAAGCCGACGTGGGTGTAGACCACGACCTACCTAAACACTCAAGTCTCTAGTCCAGGTTTATCGCCTATTCGGGTTCCATCCGCAGGGAGTCCGGCCGAGGTTTCCCATACGGCCCCGAACGATGTGAACAGGGTTCCCGAGATACCTAACGGGTATTCGGTACACCCGGCCACGTACCTACCGCATCACAGCCCACCCCTACGGTCAGCGCTGTCCACGGCCTCCAGTAGGCTACAAACACCAGAAACTACTTGCAACTCCTGGACAGAGAGCTAGGGTGAATAAGAAGTCGAGCGGGGTCATATTTCAGGGCCCAATGCATGGTAGTAACTGTTTCTTAAATCACACATACAGATCTCAGTGCTTAAGGTCGGCTTCAATGAAACAACCCACCATGTACTCCTACATGGCCTCTCATCGATACCTTTACCAAATCGTGTTCACCACACCACTCTCATTACCGACATAAACATTTCACTCTAGCCATCACCCAGATGAACCAGACCTGACACGACTCTAAGCATAGCAGGCATAGCAAGGTAGGAACAACACATACATATGGCTCAATCAACTCCTACACATGCTAGTGGGTTTCATCTAGTTACTGTGGCAATGACAGGTCATGCAGAGGAAATGGGTTCAACTACCGTAGCACACAGCAGTTTGAAACGCGTTGTCTTAATGCAGTAAAAGAGAGCAGGAGCGAGAACATGGGATTGTATCGATATGATCAAATGGTTGGTTGCTTGCCTGATGGTTCGATGCACGGATACGGTTCTTCGTTAGGGTAATCACGGTACTCCTCGGAGGCAGAACCTGTCGCAAAGGACACCGATACACAACCATCACCAAACAATGTGCAACAATATGATGCATGCATGAAACATGGCAATATGAGTGTGTTGGGCTAATGCAACTAAAACCAGAAGGGTTTGAACCAATTTGAATCAAAGATTCAAATTTCAAACTCAAACATGGCCTTTTAAAGTGCTTTTCCTTGTTCTGCTTAAAACATCAATTTAACTTGTTTGATCATGCATGAAAATAGTACAGATGGATAGATTGGATTTTTCTGATCATTTTTCATATATAATTTGTCCAATTTGGAGTTACAGAATAAAAGTTATGAATTTTTGAAGTTTAAATAATATTCTGGAATTTCCTGATTTAAATTAAATCCAGAAATTATAATTATTGCGCCAGCATGACGTCAGCATGACGTCAGTGGTCAACTGCGGCTGGCTGAAGTCAAACCTGACGTGTGGGGCCCACACGTCAGTGACAGGGGGGGTTAAACAGAGTTAATTTAATCCTAATTACTAATTAGTGGCGCTGGGGCCCACTAGTCAGTGTCAGGGGGTTAACTAACAGTGGTTAGCGCTAATCCTAATTAGCTACAGGGCTGGGCCCACCTGTCAGGGACTCAGGGGGTGTCCTGCCGTTGGTCAAAGTGGGTCAAACCCACCGGCGACGTAACGCCGGCGAGGCCCGAGACGGCGGCGCGATGCGGAATCGCGCTATAGGGCATGGGAGAGGCCGTGCTTGGGCTCGTTGGAAAGCTCTTGCTCCCGCGCGTCGAACGGTGGTGGTGGCTGGGCCTGGGGTGGCCGGAGTCGACGGCGGCGAGCTCGGCTGCGGCCGCCGGAGTTCGGGTGCGGTCGGGATCGGTGTTGCAGGGGGTTTGGGGAGGCGTTAGCGCGTGCTGCGTACCCCTAGTGAGGTGTGGAGCACGATAGTGTGCTCGGTTGGGTGCTACGGTGACCGTGGCCACGACGGCGACATCGCCGGCGGCGTGGAGCTCTCGGCCAAGGTGGGGCTAGGGCCTAGAGGTCGGGAGAGACCAGGGGAGAAGGGGGAAACGATCCGGGGGCTCACCGCGGAGCTGCAGGGATGGTTAGCGGGCTCGGGGACGCGCTGGAGACGACGAATTCGACGGCGACGATGGTCGGAGCCCGAAGAGGGGAACGGCGACGTGGCGGCGATGCAGGGCTTCCGGAGGACCGTGGAGCGGTGGGGAGGAAGAGGGGGTCGTGGCGGAGCTTCTGAGCTAGTCGGGGGAGCGAGGGGTGGCCGGAGACGGCTGCTGTGGCGAACGGCGGCGACGGTGGTGTTCGGCCGTGTGAGAGAGAGAGCGAGGGAGAGGAGGGGAGAGCCGGGGGAGAGTGAGAGAGAGCAGGGGGGAGGCGTGGCGTCGTCCAGGGCATCGAGGCGAGGAGAGGGAGGGCAGGCAGGCAGGGAGAGAGGTGGCGTGGCGCGGTGGCGCGCGCGCGCGCCGGCCACACTCCCCTCCCTCTGTCGGGACGAAGACGACAGAGGAGGGAGGTGGGCTGGGCCGGCTGCTGGCTGGGCCAGCCAGCTGGCTGGGCCGCACAGTGGAGGAGCCCAGGTAAGCTCCTCCTGTTATATATTTTTCTGTTTTCTAATTTCTGACATTTGTTTTGATTTAAATAATATATTAAATCATTTATTTGACTTATGCCAATTTTTGCAGGAGCTATTTATATTATTCCAGAGCTCTTTTATAATTGGCATAATATTTGGGCATATATTAATATATATAATTAATATATTTCCAATGCAAATATTTATGCATTAATTCCAAATGCCCAAAATAATGTCCATGAGCCACTAAAAATATTGGTTTGATTTTTATCGCTGTCCAATATTTTCAGAGAGCAACAGGAGCATTTTCTTGGACCCTTTTGGAGAAATTTTTATTTGGCTCATTTTCAAAATGGTTCTGAGGGTTTCACAGATCCCCATTTCAAGTTTCTGATGAAAGAGTAAACATGATGCAACACTCTAATGCATGACTAGCTAGGGTGTGACAACTCACCCCCACTCAAAATAATCTCGTCCCGAGATTTGGGTTCCTCCGGGAAGAAAGCGGGATACTCGAGTCGAAGACGATCCTCCCTTTCCCAAGTTGCTTCATCTTCAGAATGGTGCGACCATTGAACTTTGAGAAACTTGATATTCTGGCGTCGGGTGGTACGTTCGGCCTGATCGAGGATACGAATGGGCTACTCTCGATATGTAAGATTATCTTGGAGATCAAGCGTTTCGTGGTCCACTCCACGGATAGGATCCGAGAAGCAACGCCTGAGTTGAGAAACGTGGAAGACATCGTGAACTCTGGAGAGGTGCGGAGGTAGTTCCAACTGGTAGGCAACTTCTCCTCGTTTGGCGAGAATGCGAAAAGGTCCAATGTAACGAGAAGCCAATTTGCCTTTGATACCGAAACGATGGGTTCCCTTCAGAGGGGTGACCCGAAGATAAGCCTTCTCGTCGTCGCTTTGTCGAGAACTTCTCCAAGGTTGCTAAACCTCTAACCGAACTCCTCAAGAAAGATAAAAAGTTCGAATGGACTCCACAATGTGAGCACAGTTTTCAGGAACTGAAAAGACGCCTGACCTCTGCTCCCGTGCTGTTACCGCCAGACTTCTCCAAGGACTTTGTTATCTACTGCGACGCCTCACGACAAGGACTAGGTTGCATTCTTATGCAAGATCGACACGTAATTGCTTACGCTTCACGGCAATTGCACCCACATGAGGAGAATTATCCTACCCATGATCTAGAGCTTGCAGCCGTAGTCTATGCACTTAAGACCTGGCGACATTACCTCCTCGGTAATCGTTGCGAAATATTCACTGATCACCAAAGTCTGAAGTATATTTTCACCCAACCGGATTTGAATCTCAGGCAGAGACGTTGGGTTGAATTGATCACAGACTTCGACTTAGGAATAACCTACACCCCAGGGAAAGGCAACGTCATGGCTGATGCGCTAAGTCGTAAATCTTATTGTAACAACCTGATGTTACAACAAAGTCAACCGCTTCTCCATGAGGAATTTCGGAAGCTTAACCTTCACATTGTACCTCAAGGTTTTCTTGCCACCTTGGTAGCAAAACCTACTCTCACGGATCAAATCATCGCTGCCCAAAAGCGAGATAAGGGAATATCTAAAATCAAAGAGAACATTGCTAGCGGAGGTGCTAGTTGTTTCTCTACAAATGATCATGGTGTTGTGTACTTTGAGAACTGTCTAGTGGTTCCCAAGAACCAGCATCTACGGCAGTTGATCCTTAAGGAAGCTCATGAATCTCCTCTCACCATTCATCCCGGTAGTACTAAGATGTATCAGGACCTACGCCAGAGGTTCTGGCATAAGTCAAATAAATGATTTAATATATTATTTAAATCAAAACAAATGTCAGAAATTAGAAAACAAAAAAATATATAACAGGAGGAGCTTACCTGGGCTCCTCCACTGTGCGGCCCAGCCAGCTGGCTGGCCCAGCCAGCAGCCGGCCCAGCCCACCTCCCTCCTCTGTCGTCTTCGTCCCGACAGAGGGAGGGGAGTGTGGCCGGCGCGCGCGCGCGCCACCGCGCCACGCCACCTGCTCGCCTGCTTGCCTGCCCTCCCCTCCTCGCTCGATGCCCTGGACGACGCCACGCCTCCCCCCTGCTCTCTCTCACTCTCCCCCGGCTCTCCTCTCCTCTCCCTCGCTCTCTCTCTCACACGGCCGAACACCACCGTCGCCGCCGTTCGCCATAGCAGCCGTCTCCGGCCACCCCTCGCTCCCCCGACTAGCTCAGAAGCTCCGCCACGACCCCCTCTTCCTCCCCACCGCTCCACGGTCCTCCAGAAGCTCTGCATCGCCGCCATGTCGCCGTTCCCCTCTTC
>NC_057813.1:242543645-242569649 GCF_018294505.1 Triticum aestivum
GGGTTTCATCCGACCTAGTTCATCTCCGTGGGCTTGCCCCGTCCTATTCGTCAAGAAGAAGGATGGTACGGACCGGATGGTTGTAGATTACCGACCTGTCAATTTGGTCACAATCAAGAACAAATACCCGCTTCCCAGGATCAACGACCTGTATGATCAGCTCGCTGGATCCTCAGTCTTCTCCAAGATGGATTTGAGGTTGGGCTACCATCAAATCAAAATCAGAAACGGGGACATTCCTAAAACGGCCTTTGTTACTCGTTATGGCCAATACGAGTACACCGTCATGTCCTTCGGTTTAACCAACGCTCCAGCCACCTTTTCTCAGTTAATGAACTCAATCTTCATGGAGTATTTGGATAAATTCGTCGTAGTTTATCTCGATGATATACTCATCTACTCCAAGAACGAGGAAGAACATGCCGAACATTTAAGGCTAGTGTTGAAGAAACTTCGAGAGCATCGTCTTTATGCCAAATTTTCTAAATGTGAATTCTGGTTGTCAGAAGTGACCTATCTGGGTCATGTAATATCTGGTAAGGGTATTGCTGTTAACCCTGAGCGAGTTCAAGCCGTCCTTAATTGGACTCCACCCGAATCGGTCAAGCAAGTTCGGAGTTTTCTAGGCTTAGCGAGCTATTGCCGTCGCTTTGTCGAGAACTTCTGCAAAGTTGCTAAACCTCTAACCGAACTCCTCAAGAAAGATAAAAAGTTCGAATGGACTCCACAATGTGAGCTCAGCTTTCAGGAACTGAAAAGACGCCTGACCTCTGCTCCCGTGCTGGTACCGCCAGACTTCTCCAAGGACTTTGTTATCTACTGCGACGCCTCGCGACAAGGACTAGGTTGCATTCTTATGCAAGATCGACACGTAATTGCTTACGCTTCACGGCAATTGCACCCACATGAGGAGAATTATCCTACTCATGATCTAGAGCTTGCAGCCGTAGTCTATGCACTTAAGACCTGGCGACATTACCTCCTCGGTAATCGTTGCGAAATATTCACTGATCACCAAAGTCTGAAGTACATTTTCACCCAACCGGATTTGAATCTCAGGCAGAGACGTTGGGTTGAATTGATCACAGACTTCGACTTAGGAATAACCTACACCCCAGGGAAAGCCAACGTCATGGCTGATGCGCTAAGTCGTAAGTCTTATTGTAACAACCTGATGTCACAACAAAGTCAACCGCTTCTCCACGAGGAATTTCGGAAGCTTAACCTTCACATTGTACCTCAAGGTTTTCTTGCCACCTTGGTAGCAAAACCTACTCTGACGGATCAAATCATCGCTGCCCAAAAGGGAGATAAGGGAATATCTAAAATCAAAGAGAACATTGCTAGCGGAGGTGCTAGTTGTTTCTCTACAAATGATCATGGTGTTGTGTACTTTGAGAACCGTCTAGTGGTTCCCAAGAACCAGCATCTACGGCAGTTGATCCTTAAAGAAGCTCATGAATCTCCTCTCACTATTCATCCCGGTAGTACTAAAATGTATCAGGACCTACGCCAGAGGTTCTGGTGGACTAGGATGAAGAGAGAAATTGCTCAGTATATTGCAAATTGCGACGTCTGTCGCCGTGTAAAAGCAGAGCATCAATGGCCTGCTGGCACCCTTCAACCCTTAGCTATTCCTGAATGGAAATGGGATAAAATTGGTATGGATTTCATTACCGGTTTTCCCAGGACCAAGAGAGGGAATAATGCTATTTTCGTCGTGGTCGATCGTCTTTCCAAAGTAGCTCATTTCTTACCTGTTCGTGAGAGTATAACCGCTAGTCAGCTGGCAGATTTGTACATCTCCCGAATAGTGTCTCTCCATGGTGTTCCTTTGGAAATTAACTCGGATCGAGGAAGTCTTTTCACCTCTCGATTTTGGGAAAGTTTCCAAAATGCTATGGGAACTCGTCTCTCCTTTAGCACCGCTTTCCACCCTCAGTCGAGTGGTCAAGTGGAACGCGTCAACCAAATTCTAGAAGACATGCTTCGAGCCTCTGTTATCTCGTTCGGAATGGACTGGGAGAAGTGCCTTCCATTTGCCGAATTCGCTTACAACAACAGCTATCAATCTAGCTTGGGTAAAGCCCCTTTTGAAGTTCTCTATGGACGACGATGTCGAACACCCCTTAACTGGTCAGAGACCGGGGAAAGACAATTCTTTGGCCCGGATATGATTCAGGAAGCAGAAGAACAAGTTCGTATCGTTCGTGAAAAGTTGAAAACAGCCCAATCTCGTCAAAAGAGTCAATATGACCGAAAACATAAGGCTATGACTTTCGAGGTTGACGAGAAGGCTTATCTTCGGGTCACCCCTCTGAAGGGAACCCATCGTTTCGGTATCAAAGGCAAATTGGCTCCTCGTTACATTGGACCTTTTCGCATTCTCGCCAAACGAGGAGAAGTTGCCTACCAGTTGGACCTACCTCCGCACCTCTCCAGAGTTCACGATGTCTTCCACGTTTCTCAACTCAGGCGTTGCTTCTCGGATCCTATCCGTGGAGTGGACCACGAAACGCTTGATCTCCAAGATAATCTTACATATCGAGAGTACCCCATTCGTATCCTCGATCAGGCCGAACGTACCACCCGACGCCAGAATATCAAGTTTCTCAAAGTTCAATGGTCGCACCATTCTGAAGATGAAGCAACTTGGGAAAGGGAGGATCGTCTTCGACTCGAGTATCCCGCTTTCTTCCCGGAGGAACCCAAATCTCGGGACGAGATTCTTTTGAGTGGGGGTGAGTTGTCACACCCTAGCTAGTCATGCATTAGAGTGTTGCGTCATGTTTACTCTTTCATCAGAAACTTGAAATGGGGATCTGTGAAACCCTCAGAACCATTTTGAAAATGACCCAAATAAAAATTTCTCCAAAAGGGTCCAAGAAAATGCTCCTGTTGCTCTCTGAAAATATTGGACAGAGATAAAAATCAAACCAATATTTTTAGTGGCTCATGGACATTATTTTGGGCATTTGGAATTAATGCATAAATATTTGCATTGGAAATATATTAATTATATATATTAATATATGCCCAAATATTATGCCAATTATAAAAGAGCTCTGGAATAATATAAATAGCTCCTGCAAAAAATTTGCATAAGTCAAATAAATGATTTAATATATTATTTAAATCAAAACAAATGTCAGAAATTAGAAAACAGAAAAATATATAACAGGAGGAGCTTACCTGGGCTCCTCCACTGTGCGGCCCAGCCAGCTGGCTGGCCCAGCCAGCAGCCGGCCCAGCCCACCTCCCTCCTCTGTCGTCTTCGTCCCGACAGAGGGAGGGGAGTGTGGCCGGCGCGCGCGCGCGCCACCGCGCCATGCCACCTGCTCGCCTGCTTGCCTGCCCTCCCCTCCTCGCTCGATGCCCTGGACGACGCCACGCCTCCCCCCCTGCTCTCTCTCACTCTCCCCTGGCTCTCCTCTCCTCTCCCTCGCTCTCTCTCTCACACGGCCGAACACCACCGTCGCCGCCGTTCGCCACAGCAGCCGTCTCCGGCCACCCCTCGCTCCCCCGACTAGCTCAGAAGCTCCGCCACGACCCCCTCTTCCTCCCCACCGCTCCACGGTCCTCCAGAAGCTCTGCATCGCCGCCACGTCGCCGTTCCCCTCTTCGGGCTCCGACCATCGTCGCCGTCGAATTCGTCGTCTCCAGCGCGTCCCCGAGCCCGCTTCGACGCCCACTGCAACCGCGGTGAGCTACGCCACCGCTTCCCCCTCTCCTCCTCCTCGTTCCCCCACCGTAGCCTCCTCCCCACCACGGCCGAACCTCCGCCGTCGCCGAGCTCGCCGTCGACGCAGCTCCGGTGACCATTTGGTCACCCCGGCGAGTCCAACGAGTTCGCAAGACCCCGTAGAGCATCCCTAGCGCCTCGCTTCGCTCGACTTCGAGCTCCAACCCCGTTCCCGTGCACGACCGAACCCCGGCGGCCGCAGCCGAGCTTGCCGCCGTCAACTCCGGCCACCCCGACCCCAACGGGCTCCGCCAAGAGCTGCGGGTTGTCCTCAGCTCCACTCCGGTGGTCTCCGCGGTCCATTTGGTGGCCGAAATGGCCAAAACCACTCCCGCCGCCGCGTCGGGCTCGCCGGCGGCTAAACGCCGGCAGCCGACTTTGACTTTGACCCCGGGTGGGCCCTGGTTGACTCCCCTGAGTCAATGACAGGTGGGGCCCAGCCCTGTTAATTAAACAGGTTTAGTTTTAATTAAACTTTAATTAAAATAATCACCCTGACATGCGGGACCCACTGTCAGGTTTGACCCAGACCTGTTCCGTTGACCTGCTAACGTCACACTGACGTCAGGCTGACGCAGTAATTGATTTTCTGGATTTAAATTAAATCAGGAAATTCCAGAATATTATTTAAACTTCAAAAATTCATAACTTTTATTCTGTAACTCCAAATTGGACAAATTATATATGAAAAATGATCAGAAAAATCCAATCTATCCATCTGTACTATTTTCATGCATGATCAAACAAGTTAAATTGATGTTTTAAGCAGAACAAGGAAAAGCACTTTAAAAGGCCATGTTTGAGTTTGAAATTTGAGTCTATGATTCAAATTTGTTCAAACCCCTCTGGTTTTAGTTGCATTAGCCCAACACACTCATATTGCCATGTCTCATGCATGCATCATATTGTTGCACATTGTTTGGTGATGCTTGTGTATCGGTGTCCTTTGCGACAGGTTCTGCCTTCGAGGAGTACCGTGATTACCCTAACGAAGAACCGTATCCGTGCATCGAACCATCAGGCAAGCAACCAACCATTTGATCATATCGATACAATCCCATGTTCTCGCTCCTGCTCTCTTTTACTGCATTAAGACAACGCGATTCAAACTGCTGTGTGCTACGGTAGTTGAACCCATTTCCTCTGCATGACCTGTCATTGCCACAGTAACTAGATGAAACCCACTAGCATGTGTAGGAGTTGATTGAGCCATATGTATGTGTTGTTCCTACATTGCTATGCCTGCTATGCTTAGAGTCGTGTCAGGTCTGGTTCATCTGGGTGATGGGCTAGAGTGAAATGATTATGTCAGTAATGAGAGTGGTGTGGTGAACGCGATTTGGTAAAGGTATCGATGAGAGGCCATGTAGGAGAACATGGTGGGTTGTTTCATTGAAGCCGACCTTAAGCACTGAGATCTGTATATGTGATTTAAGATACAGCTACTACCATGCATTGGGCCCTGAAATATGACCCCGCTCGACTTCTTATTCACCCTAGCTCTCTGTCTAGGAGTTGCAAGTAGTTTCTGGTGTTTGTAGCCTACTGGAGGCCGTGGACAGCGCTGACCGTAGGGGTGGGCTGTGATGCGGTAGGTACGTGGCCGGGTGTACCGAATACCCGTTAGGTATCTCGGGAACCCTGTTCACATCGTTCGGGGCCGTATGGGAAACCTCGGCCGGACTCCCTGCGGATGGAACCTGGATAGGCGATAAACCTGGACTAGAGGCTTAAGTGTTTAGGTAGGTCGTGGTCTACACCCACGTCGGCTTTCGCTTGAAGTCTGCCGAGCACATGTCGTGTGCAGACGCTAAGTGGTGGAAACATGTATGAAGAGTACACCCCTGCAGGGTTAACATGATCTATTCGAATAGCCGCGTCCGCGGTAAAGGACTACTTGGTTGCCTATACAGTTCATAGACAAGTAAATGGAAACTACTAAAAGCCTCAAGATAAGTGTGAGTGCCGAGGATGGCTCTTCCGTAGGAAGACGGAGGTGGATCCTCGGTAGTGTATTGAAGTGGTGAGTAGTGGACTCGTGTGCGCAAAACCATTTCAAGTTGGAGTATCGTAGGATAGCCTAGCCAAGAGTCAAAGCTGGCTTGCTGCAATAACTCCACCAACCCTTATTGATACTATGCATGTATGTAGGATCTGATGTAAGTCTTGCTGAGTACCTTTGTACTCATGTTGCTATAATCTACATTTTTTACAGAAGACGATGCAACCCCTTCTGATGGGTTCTATGTAGACGTTGACATCAACGAGTAGGCTAAAGACCCAGGTGGTGACCCTGAGCTTGTGATGGACCACGTAGTATAGCTAGGCTTTCCAAGCCTCTTTTATTTTACTAGTTGTCTGTACTCAGACAAGTTACTTCCGCTGCTGGCTTGTATGACTGTATGACTTGTATGTGGGGTCGTGAGACCCGTACCTTTGTGTATGTTATGTATGGCTCCCTGAGCCTTAAATAAAGTACTTGTGTCATAGAGTCATGTTGTGATGCTTCGTTGTATTTGCACATATCGGGCATATTGTGTGTATGATTGAAATGCTTGGTATGTGTGGGATCTGACTATCTAGTTGTTTATCTTTAGTAGCCTCTCTTACCGGGAAATGTCTCCTAGTGTTACCGCTGAGCCATGGTAGCTTGCTACTGCTCTGGATCACTTAGGCTGGCCGGCATGTGTCCTTCTTCGTTCCTGTGTCTGTCCCTTCGGGGAAATGTCACGCTTTGAGTACCGGAGTCCTGTTAGCCCGCTACAGCCCGGTTTACCGGAGTCCTGCTAGCCCAGTGCTACAGCCCGGACCCACTTGCTGATGACCGACACGTTCGAAGCTGGGTCATGGATGCCTGTCCCTGTAAGTTTGTGCCACTTTGGGTTTACGACTAGTCATGTCAGCCCGGGCTCTTTATCATATGGATGCTAGCGACACTATCATATACGTGAGCCAAAAGGCGCAAACGGTCCCGGGAAAAAGGTAAGACGACACCCGTGGGGATACCGTGCGTGAGGCCGCAAAGTGATATGAGGTGTTACCAGCTAGATCGATGTGACATCGAGTCGGGGTCCTGACAATGAAGCCTTGGACGAAATATACAAGATGCTACTTCATAAATTTCGTCCCGAGGCTATTTTAGGTGCTGCGTCACCTTATTATTGGGCCAGGCCCATGTAATTTCGAAATACATAAGTATAGGCTATTTTTAGAGTCCGTATGTGTGGGGAAACAAGAGATAGGGTTTGATGAGGACATCAATACAATTGTTACACCCACAGCCCCTGCTGCTATACATACTGGACCAATTACTAGAGCTCGTGCACGCCAACTAAATTACCAGGTACTTTCGTTTCTTGGTAATGATTCTAATGTTCATGAGAATATGATGCTGCCTAAATTGGATACATTTGTTTTGCTTACAAATGAAGGGCCTAGCTTGGAGAAGGATGAACATTGGAGCAAGAACAAGCATGGAGATGATGGCATGCGCAAGGGGAACAAGAACGGAGTTACAAGTGATGATTTCAGGACTTTGAAGCCACCATAATGGGTGCATGAAGCCTTGGACGAAATATACAAGATGCCACTTCATAAATTTCGTCCCGAGGCTATTTTAGGTGCTGCGTCATCTTATTATTGGGCCAGGCCCATGTAATTTCGAAATACATAAGTATAGGCTATTTTCAGAGTCCGTATGTGTGGGGAAACAAGAGATAGGGTTGATTTCGGACCCCTCCACCAAGGGCCACGAAATTCCCCCCCTCTTCCTCCATATATACAGCCCTTAGGGCATCGTTTAGACTTTGGGGTTTTGTTTAGATTAAAAGTTCGCCATAGCTGCAACTTCGCGTACTTCGTTTGTGTTCAACGACCAGACAAAGGCGTCACAGAACCCCACCTTGATCAATAAAGCTTTCATCTTATATTCGCAATATCCAGATTGCAATCTTAGTTTCTTGCTTGTTCTTCGTTTGCTCGCAGGAAACAGACCCTCGTGGTCAGGTTGATCGTGCTCCGGCGTGGTCAATAACCTCTCGGAGTTGGTTTAGCGATTGCTAAGGCGCGACGTCCTCGCACGTTCGTAGTCGGATCGTCAAAGTCGACTTCCACCAAACGATATCCATCATCTCATCGAAAGATCGGGACCCTCGCCTCTATCATCTAGGCATCGAGTCAGGCGAACCACTTGATTGAGGTCGCGAGTGGCCATCTGAAAGCGCAATCATAATGCAAAGGCATTAGAACTTCTAGCAAAATTTCGGCAGCATAACAGCTGTAAATGCTCAAGAAGGATTTGAGACATTTGACAAAGGATTTCGTACATACTCAACATCATCATATCAAAGTTCTGAACCCATTCTAACAACATAAGGTGGTAGTAGAACTGAACTAGGCTTATAACCATCAAACTTATAAGGTACTACTGATTAGTAACTCGTGATCCTGATAGAGAGAACAGATCCTAATTCCTTAACCCCCGGTGGAAGAATGGACTGACTCAGATCAGAAAGTCATAAGATAAAGGAGTAAAAAGAGCCTTACGTTCCAACCCACAAACAATTCCCCTACATATAACTAAAGAATTTCTAGACTCAACATCGACCAGTTTGGCTTGGAGAACCTACAGGCAGTCCGGCTCTGATGCCAACGCTGTCAGGACCCCGACTCGATGTCACATCGATCTAGCTGGTAACACCTCATATCACTTTGCGGCCTCACGCACGGTATTCCCACGGGTGTCGCCTTACCTTTGCCCGGGACCGTTTGCGCCTTTTGGCTCACGTATATGATAGTGTCGCTAGCATCCATATGATAAAGAGCCCGGGCTGACATGACTAGTCGTAAACCCAAAGTGGCATAGACTTACAGGGACAGGCATCCATGACCCAGCTTCGAACGTGTCGGTCATCAGCAAGTGGGTCCGGGCTATAGCACTGGGCTAGCAGGACTCCGGTAAACCGGGCTGTAGCGGGCTAACAGGACTCCGGTACTCAAAGCGTGACATTTCCCCGAAGGGACAGACACAGGAACGAAGAAGGACACATGCCGGCCAGCCTAAGTGTTCCAGAGCAGTAGCAAGCTACCATGGCTCAGCGGTAACACTAGGAGACATTTCCCGGTAAGAGAGGCTACTAAAGATAAACAACTAGATAGTCAGATCCCACACATACCAAGCATTTCAATCATACACACAATATGCTCGATATGCGCAAATACAACGAAGCATCACAACATGACTCTACGACACAAGTACTTTATTTAAGGCTCAGGGAGCCATACATATCATACACAAAGGTACGGGTCTCACGACCCAACATACAAGTCATACAGTCATACAAACCAGCAGTGGAAGTAACTTGTCTGAGTACAGACAACTAGTAAAATAAAAGAGGCTTGGAAAGCCTAGCTATACTACGTGGTCCTTCACAAGCTCAGGGTCACCACCTGGGTCTTTAGCCTACTCGTTGATGTCAACGTCTACATAGAACCCATCAGAAGGGGTTGCAGCGTCTTCTGTAAAAATGTAGATTATAGCAACATGAGTACAAAGGTACTCAGCAAGACTTACATCAGATCCTACATACATGCATAGTATCAATAAGGGTTGGTGGAGTTATTGCAGCAAGCCAGCTTTGACTCTTGGCTAGGCTATCCTACGATACTCCAACTTGAAATGGTTTTGCGCACACGAGTCCACTACTCACCACTTCAATACACTACCGAGGATCCACCTCCGTCTTCCTACGGAAGAGCCATCCTCGGCACTCACACTTATCTTGAGGCTTTTAGTAGTTTCCATTTACTTGTCTATGAACTGTATAGGCAACCAAGTAGTCCTTTACCGCGGACGCGACTATTCGAATAGATCATGTTAACCCTGCAGGGGTGTACTTCTTCATACATGTTTCCACCACTTAGCGTCTGCACACGACATGTGCTCGGCAGACTTCAAGCGAAAGCCGACGTGGGTGTAGACCACGACCTACCTAAACACTTAAGCCTCTAGTCCAGGTTTATCGCCTATCCAGGTTCCATCCGCAGGGAGTCCGGCCGAGGTTTCCCATACGGCCCCGAATGATGTGAACAGGGTTCCCGAGATACCTAACGGGTATTCGGTACACCCGACCACGTACCTACCGCATCACAGCCCACCCCTACGGTCAGCGCTGTCCACGGCCTCCAGTAGGCTACAAACACCAGAAACTACTTGCAACTCCTGGACAGAGAGCTAGGGTGAATAAGAAGTCGAGCGGGGTCATATTTCAGGGCCCAATGCATGGTAGTAGCTGTATCTTAAATCACATATACAGATCTCAGTGCTTAAGGTCGGCTTCAATGAAACAACCCACCATGTACTCCTACATGGCCTCTCATCGATACCTTTACCAAATCGCGTTCACCACACCACTCTCATTACTGACATAATCATTTCACTCTAGCCCATCACCCAGATGAACCAGACCTGACACGACTTTAAGCATAGCAGGCATAGCAATGTAGGAACAACACATACATATGGCTCAATCAACTCCTACACATGCTAGTGGGTTTCATCTAGTTACTGTGGCAATGACAGGTCATGCAGAGGAAATGGGTTCAACTACCGTAGCACACAGCAGTTTGAATCGCGTTGTCTTAATGCAGTAAAAGAGAGCAGGAGCGAGAACATGGGATTGTATCGATATGATCAAATGGTTGGTTGCTTGCCTGATGGTTCGACAACTCACCCCCACTCAAAAGAATCTCGTCCCGAGATTTGGGTTCCTCCGGGAAGAAAGCGGGATACTCGAGTCGAAGACGATCCTCCCTTTCCCAAGTTGCTTCATCTTCAGAATGGTGCGACCATTGAACTTTGAGAAACTTGATATTCTGGCGTCGGGTGGTACGTTCGGCCTGATCGAGGATACGAATGGGGTACTCTCGATATGTAAGATTATCTTGGAGATCAAGCGTTTCGTGGTCCACTCCACGGATAGGATCCGAGAAGCAACGCCTGAGTTGAGAAACGTGGAAGACATCGTGAACTCTGGAGAGGTGCGGAGGTAGTTCCAACTGGTAGGCAACTTCTCCTCGTTTGGCGAGAATGCGAAAAGGTCCAATGTAACGAGGAGCCAATTTGCCTTTGATACCGAAATGATGGGTTCCCTTTAGAGGGGTGCCCCGAAGATAAGCCTTCTCATCAACCTCGAAAGTCATAGCCTTATGTTTTCGGTCATATTGACTCTTTTGACGAGATTGGGCTGTTTTCAACTTTTCACGAACGATACGAACTTGTTCTTCTGCTTCCTGAATCATATCCGGGCCAAAGAATTGTCTTTCCCCGGTCTCTGACCAGTTAAGGGGTGTTCGACATCGTCGTCCATAGAGAACTTCAAAAGGGGCTTTACCCAAGCTAGATTGATAGCTGTTGTTGTAAGCGAATTCGGCAAATGGAAGGCACTTCTCCCAGTCCATTCCGAACGAGATAACAGAGGCTCGAAGCATGTCTTCTAGAATTTGGTTGACGCGTTCCACTTGACCACTCGACTGAGGGTGGAAAGCGGTGCTAAAGGAGAGACGAGTTCCCATAGCATTTTGGAAACTTTCCCAAAATCGAGAGGTGAAAAGACTTCCTCGATCCGAATTGATTTCCAAAGGAACACCATGGAGGGACACTATTCGGGAGATGTATAAGTCTGCCAGCTGACTAGCGGTTATACTCTCACGAACAGGTAAGAAATGAGCTACTTTGGAAAGACGATCGACCACGACGAAAATAGCATTATTCCCTCTTTTGGTTCTGGGAAAGCCGGTAATGAAATCCATACCAATTTTATCCCATTTCCATTCAGGAATAGCTAAGGGTTGAAGGGTGCCAGCAGGCCGTTGATGCTCTGCTTTTACACGACGACAGACGTCGCAATTTGCAATATACTGAGCAATTTCTCTCTTCATCCTAGTCCACCAGAACCTCTGGCGTAGGTCCTGATACATTTTAGTACTACCGGGATGAATAGTGAGAGGAGATTCATGAGCTTCTTTAAGGATCAACTGCCGTAGATGCTGGTTCTTGGGAACCACTAGACGGTTCTCAAAGTACACAACACCATGATCATTTGTAGAGAAACAACTAGCACCTCCGCTAGCAATGTTCTCTTTGATTTTAGATATTCCCTTATCTCGCTTTTGGGCAGCGATGATTTGATCCGTAAGAGTAGGTTTTGCTACCAAGGTGGCAAGAAAACCTTGAGGTACAATGTGAAGGTTAAGCTTCCGAAATTCCTCGTGGAGAAGCGGTTGACTTTGTTGTAACATCAGGTTGTTACAATAAGATTTACGACTTAGCGCATCAGCCATGACGTTGGCTTTCCCTGGGGTGTAGGTTATTCCTAAGTCGAAGTCTGTGATCAATTCAACCCAACGTCTCTGCCTGAGATTCAAATCCGGTTGGGTGAAAATGTATTCAGACTTTGGTGATCAGTGAATATTTTGCAACGATTACCGAGGAGGTAATGTCGCCAGGTCTTAAGTGCATAGACTACGGCTGCAAGCTCTAGATCATGAGTAGGATAATTCTCCTCATGTGGGTGCAATTGCCGTGAAGCGTAAGCAATTACGTGTCGATCTTGCATAAGAATGCAACCTAGTCCTTGTCGCGAGGCGTCGCAGTAGATAACAAAGTCCTTGGAGAAGTCTGGCGGTACCAGCACGGGAGCAGAGGTCAGGCGTCTTTTCAGTTCCTGAAAGTTGTGCTCACATTGTGGAGTCCATTCGAACTTTTTATCTTTCTTGAGGAGTTCGGTTAGAGGTTTAGGAATCTTCAGATAAGGCTAAAGAAGCAACTGAGGAATTGCTCGCCTGTAGGTTCCAAGCCAAACCGGTCGATGTTGAGTCTAGAAATTCTTTAGTTATATGTAGGGGAATTGTTTGTGGGTTGGAACGTAAGGCTCTTTTTACTCCTTTATCTTATAACTTTCTGATCTGAGTCAGTCCATTCTTCCACCGGGGGTTAAGGAATTAGGATCTATTCTCTCTATCAGGATCACGTGTTACTAATCAGTAGTACCTTATAGGTATGAAGGATACAAGCCTAGTTCAGTTCTTTTACCACATTATGTTGCCAGAATGGTTTCAGAACTTTGAAATGATGATGTTGAGTATCTACGAAATCCTTTGTCAAATGTCTCAAAATCCTTCTTGAGCATTTACAGCTGTTATGCTGCCGAACATTTAAGGCTAGTGTTGAAGAAACTTCGAGAGCATCGCCTTTATGCCAAATTTTCAAAATGTGAATTCTGGCTGTCAGAAGTGACCTATCTGGGTCATGTAATATCTGGTAAAGGTATTGCTGTTAACCCTGAGCGAGTTCAAGCCGTCCTTAATTGGACTCCGCCTGAATCTGTCAAGCAAGTTCGGAGTTTTCTAGGCTTAGCGAGCTATTGTCGTCGCTTTGTCGAGAACTTCTCCAAGGTTGCTAAACCTCTAACCGAACTCCTCAAGAAAGATAAAAAGTTCGAATGGACTCCACAATGTGAGCACAGTTTTCAGGAACTGAAAAGACGCCTGACCTCTGCTCCCGTGCTGGTACCGCCAGACTTCTCCAAGGACTTTGTTATCTACTGCGACGCCTCGCGACAAGGACTAGGTTGCATTCTTATGCAAGATCGACACGTAATTGCTTACGCTTCACGGCAATTGCACCCACATGAGGAGAATTATCCTACTCATGATCTAGAGCTTGCAGCCGTAGTCTATGCACTTAAGACCTGGCGACATTACCTCCTCGGTAATCGTTGCGGAATATTCACTGATCACCAAAGTCTGAAGTACATTTTCACCCAACCGGATTTGAATCTCAGGCAGAGACGTTGGGTTGAATTGATCACAGACTTCGACTTAGGAATAACCTACACCCCAGGGAAAGCCAACGTCATGGCTGATGCGCTAAGTCGTAAATATTATTGTAACAACCTGATGTTACAACAAAGTCAACCGCTTCTCCACGAGGAATTTCGGAAGCTTAACCTTCACATTGTACCTCAAGGTTTTCTTGCCACCTTGGTAGCAAAACCTACTCTTACGAATCAAATCATCGCTGCCCAAAAGCGAGATAAGGGAATATCTAAAATCAAAGAGAACATTGCTAGCGGAGGTGCTAGTTGTTTCTCTACAAATGATCATGGTGTTGTGTACTTTGAGAACCGTCTAGTGGTTCCCAAGAACCAGCATCTACGGCAGTTGATCCTTAAAGAAGCTCATGAATCTCCTCTCACTATTCATCCCGGTAGTACTAAAATGTATCAGGACCTACGCCAGAGGTTCTGGTGGACTAGGATGAAGAGAGAAATTGCTCAGTATATTGCAAATTGCGACGTCTGTCGCCGTGTAAAAGCAGAGCATCAACGGCCTGCTGGCACCCTTCAACCCTTAGCTATTCCTGAATGGAAATGGGATAAAATTGGTATGGATTTCATTACCGGTTTTCCCAGGACCAAGAGAGGGAATAATGCTATTTTCGTCGTGGTCGATCGTCTTTCCAAAGTAGCTCATTTCTTACCTGTTCGTGAGAGTATAACCGCTAGTCAGCAGGCAGATTTGTACATCTCCCGAATAGTGTCTCTCCATGGTGTTCCTTTGGAAATTAACTCGGATCGAGGAAGTCTTTTCACCTCTCGATTTTGGGAAAGTTTCCAAAATGCTATGGGAACTCGTCTCTTCTTTAGCACCGCTTTCCACCCTCAGTCGAGTGGTCAAGTGGAACGCGTCAACCAAATTCTAGAAGACATGCTTCGAGCCTCTGTTATCTCGTTCGGAATGGACTGGGAGAAGTGCCTTCCATTTGCCGAATTCGCTTACAACAACAGCTATCAATCTAGCTTGGGTAAAGCCCCTTTTGAAGTTCTCTATGGACGACGATGTCGAACACCCCTTAACTGGTCAGAGACCGGGGAAAGACAATTCTTTGGCCCGGATATGATTCAGGAAGCAGAAGAACAAGTTCGTATCGTTCGTGAAAAGTTGAAAACAGCCCAATCTTGTCAAAAGAGTCAATATGACCGAAAACATAAGGCTATGACTTTCGAGGTTGACGAGAAGGCTTATCTTCGGGTCACCCCTCTGAAGGGAACCCATCGTTTCGGTATCAAAGGCAAATTGGCTCCTCGTTACATTGGACCTTTTCGCATTCTCGCCAAACGAGGAGAAGTTGCCTACCAGTTGGAACTACCTCCGCACCTCTCCAGAGTTCACGATGTCTTCCACGTTTCTCAACTCAGGCGTTGCTTCTCGGATCCTATCCGTGGAGTGGACCACGAAACGCTTGATCTCCAAGATAATCTTACATATCGAGAGTACCCCATTCGTATCCTCGATCAGGCCGAACGTACCACCCGACGCCAGAATATCAAGTTTCTCAAAGTTCAATGGTCGCACCATTCTGAAGATGAAGCAACTTGGGAAAGGGAGGATCGTCTTCGACTCGAGTATCCCGCTTTCTTCCCGGAGGAACCCAAATCTCGGGACGAGATTCTTTTGAGTGGGGGTGAGTTGTCACACCCTAGCTAGTCATGCATTAGAGTGTTCCATCATGTTTACTCTTTCATCAGAAACTTGAAATGGGGATCTGTGAAACCCTCAGAACCATTTTGAAAATGACCCAAATAAAAATTTCTCCAAAAGGGTCCAAGAAAATGCTCCTGTTGCTCTCTGAAAATATTGGACAGAGATAAAAATCAAACCAATATTTTTAGTGGCTCATGGACATTATTTTGGGCATATGGAATTAATGCATAAATATTTGCATTGGAAATATATTAATTATATATATTAATATATGCCCAAATATTATGCCAATTATAAAAGAGCTCTGGAATAATATAAATAGCTCCTGCAAAAATTGGCATAAGTCAAATAAATGATTTAATATATTATTTAAATCAAAACAAATGTCAGAAATTAGAAAACAGAAAAATATATAACAGGAGGAGCTTACCTGGGCTCCTCCACTGTGCGGCCCAGCCAGCTGGCTGGCCCAGCCAGCAGCCGGCCCAGCCCACCTCCCTCCTCTGTCGCCTTCGTCCCGACAGAGGGAGGGGAGTGTGGCCGGCGCGCGCGCGCGCCACCGCGCCACGCCACCTGCTCGCCTGCTTGCCTGCCCTCCCCTCCTCGCTCGATGCCCTGGACGACACCACGCCTCCGCCCCTGCTCTCTCTCACTCTCCCCCGGCTCTCCTCTCCTCTCCCTCACTCTCTCTCTCACACGGCCGAACACCACCGTCGCCGCCGTTCGCCACAGCAGCCGTCTCCGGCCACCCCTCGCTCCCCCGACTAGCTCAGAAGCTCCACCACGACCCCCTCTTCCTCCCCACCGCTCCACGGTCCTCCAGAAGCTCTGCATCGCCGCCACGTCGCCGTTCCCCTCTTCGGGCTCCGACCATCGTCGCCGTCGAATTCGTCGTCTCCAGCGCGTCCCCGAGCCCGCTTCGATGCCCACTGCAACCGCGGTGAGCTACGCCACCGCTTCCCCCTCTCCTCCCCCTCGTTCCCCCACCGTAGCCTCCTCCCCACCACGGCCGAACCTCCGCCGTCGCCGAGCTCGCCGTCGACGTAGCTCCGGTGACCATTTGGTCACCCCGGCGAGTCCAACGAGTTCGCAAGACCCCGTAGAGCATCCCTAGCGCCTCGCTTCGCTCGACTTCGAGCTCCAACCCCGTTCCCGTGCACGACCGAACCCCGGCGGCCGCAGCCGAGCTCGCCGCCGTCAACTCCGGCCACCCCGACCCCAACGGGCTCCGCCAAGAGCTGCGGGTTGTCCTCAGCTCCACTCCGGTGGTCTCCGCGGTCCATTTGGTGGCCGAAATGGCCAAAACCACTCCCGCCGCCGCGTCGGGCTCGCCGGCGGCTAAACGCCGGCAGCTGACTTTGACTTTGACCCCGGGTGGGCCCTGGTTGACTCCCCTGAGTCAATGACAGGTGGGGCCCAGCCCTGTTAATTAAACAGGTTTAGTTTTAATTAAACTTTAATTAAAATAATCACCCTGACATGCGGGACCCACTGTCAGGTTTGACCCAGACCTGTTCCGTTGACCTGCTGACGTCACACTGACGTCAGGCTGACGCAGTAATTGATTTTCTGGATTTAAATTAAATCAGGAAATTCCAGAATATTATTTAAACTTCAAAAATTCATAACTTTTATTCTGTAACTCCAAATTGGACAAATTATATATGAAAAATGATCAGAAAAATCCAATCTATCCATCTGTACTATTTTCATGCATGATCAAACAAGTTAAATTGATGTTTTAAGCAGAACAAGGAAAAGCACTTTAAAAGGCCATGTTTGAGTTTGAAATTTGAATCTATGATTCAAATTTGTTCAAACCCCTCTGGTTTTAGTTGCATTAGCCCAACACACTCATATTGCCATGTTTCATGCATGCATCATATTGTTGCACATTGTTTGGTGATGCTTGTGTATCGGTGTCCTTTGCGACAGGTTCTGCCTCCGAGGAGTACCGTGATTACCCTAACGAAGAACCGTATCCGTGCATCGAACCATCAGGCAAGCAACCAACCATTTGATCATATCGATACAATCCCATGTTCTCGCTCCTGCTCTCTTTTACTGCATTAAGACAACACGATTCAAACTGCTGTGTGCTACGGTAGTTGAACCCATTTCCTCTGCATGACCTGTCATTGCCACAGTAACTAGATGAAACCCACTAGCATGTGTAGGAGTTGATTGAGCCATATGTATGTGTTGTTCCTACATTGCTATGCCTGCTATGCTTAGAGTCGTGTCAGGTCTGGTTCATCTGGGTGATGGGCTAGAGTGAAATGATTATGTCAGTAATGAGAGTGGTGTGGTGAACGCGATTTGGTAAAGGTATCGATGAGAGGCCATGTAGGAGTACATGGTGGGTTGTTTCATTGAAGCCGACCTTAAGCACTGAGATCTGTATATGTGATTTAAGATACAGCTACTACCATGCATTGGGCCCTGAAATATGACCCCGCTCGACTTCTTATTCACCCTAGCTCTCTGTCCAGGAGTTGCAAGTAGTTTCTGGTGTTTGTAGCCTACTGGAGGCCGTGGACAGCGCTGACCGTAGGGGTGGGCTGTGATGCGGTAGGTACGTGGCCGGGTGTACCGAATACCCGTTAGGTATCTCGGGAACCCTGTTCACATCGTTCGGGGCCGTATGGGAAACCTCGGCCGGACTCCCTGCGGATGGAACCTGGATAGGCGATAAACCTGGACTAGAGGCTTAAGTGTTTAGGTAGGTCGTAGTCTACACCCACGTCGGCTTTCGCTTGAAGTCTGCCGAGCACATGTCGTGTGCAGACGCTAAGTGGTGGAAACATGTATGAAGAAGTACACCCCTGCAGGGTTAACATGATCTATTCGAATAGCCGCGTCCGCGGTAAAGGACTACTTGGTTGCCTATACAGTTCATAGACAAGTAAATGGAAACTACTAAAAGCCTCAAGATAAGTGTGAGTGCCGAGGATGGCTCTTCCGTAGGAAGACGGAGGTGGATCCTCGGTAGTGTATTGAAGCGGTGAGTAGTGGACTCGTGTGCGCAAAACCATTTCAAGTTGGAGTATCGTAGGATAGCCTAGCCAAGAGTCAAAGCTGGCTTGCTGCAATAACTCCACCAACCCTTATTGATACTATGCATGTATGTAGGATCTGATGTAAGTCTTGCTGAGTACCTTTGTACTCATGTTGCTATAATCTACATTTTTTACAGAAGACGCTCCAACCCCTTCTGATGGGTTCTATGTAGACGTTGACATCAACGAGTAGGCTAAAGACCCAGGTGGTGACCCTGAGCTTGTGATGGACCACGTAGTATAGCTAGGCTTTCCAAGCCTCTTTTATTTTACTAGTTGTCTGTACTCAGACAAGTTACTTCCGCTGCTGGCTTGTATGACTGTATGACTTGTATGTGGGGTCGTGAGACCCGTACCTTTGTGTATGTTATGTATGGCTCCCTGAGCCTTAAATAAAGTACTTGTGTCATAGAGTCATGTTGTGATGCTTCGTTGTATTTGCACATATCGGGCATATTGTGTGTATGATTGAAATGCTTGGTATGTGTGGGATCTGACTATCTAGTTGTTTATCTTTAGTAGCCTCTCTTACCGGGAAATGTCTCCTAGTGTTACCGCTGAGCCATGGTAGCTTGCTACTGCTCTGGATCACTTAGGCTGGCCGGCATGTGTCCTTCTTCGTTCCTGTGTCTGTCCCTTCGGGGAAATATCACGCTTTGAGTACCGGAGTCCTGTTAGACCGCTACAGCCCGGTTTACCGGAGTCCTGCTAGCCCAGTGCTACAGCCCGGACCCACTTGCTGATGACCGACACGTTCGAAGCTGGGTCATGGATGCCTGTCCCTGTAAGTCTGTGCCACTTTGGGTTTACGACTAGTCATGTCAGCCCGGGCTCTTTATCATATGGATGCTAGCGACACTATCATATACGTGAGCCAAAAGGCGCAAACGGTCCCGGGAAAAGGTAAGACGACACCCGTGGGAATACCGTGCGTGAGGCTGCAAAGTGATATGAGGTGTTACCAGCTAGATCGATGTGACATCGAGTCGGGGTCCTGACAGCGTTGGTATCATGTTTACTCTTTCATCAGAAACTTGAAATGGGGATCTGTGAAACCCTCAGAACCATTTTGAAAATGACCCAAATAAAAATTTCTCCAAAAGGATCCAAGAAAATGCTCCTGTTGCTCTCTGAAAATATTGGACAGAGATAAAAATCAAACCAATATTTTTAGTGGCTCATGGACATTATTTTGGGCATTTGGAATTAATGCATAAATATTTGCATTGGAAATATATTAATTATATATATTAATATATGCCCAAATATTATGCCAATTATAAAAGAGCTCTGGAATAATATAAATAGCTCCTGCAAAAATTGGCATAAGTCAAATAAATGATTTAATATATTATTTAAATCAAAACAAATGTCAGAAATTAGAAAACAGAAAAATATATAACAGGAGGAGCTTACCTGGGCTCCTCCACTGTGCGGCCCAGCCAGTTGGCTGGCCCAGCCAGCAGCCGGCCCAGCCCACCTCCCTCCTCTGTCGTTTTCGTCCCGACAGAGGGAGGGGAGTGTGGCCGGCGCGCGCGATATGTGCTCGGCAGACTTCAAGCGAAAGCCGACGTGGGTGTAGACCACGACCTACCTAAACACTTAAGCCTCTAGTCCAGGTTTATCGCCTATCCAGGTTCCATCCGCAGGGAGTCCGGCCGAGGTTTCCCATACGGCCCCGAACGATGTGAACAGGGTTCCCGAGATACCTAACGGGTATTCGGTACACCCGGCCACGTACCTACCGCATCACAGCCCACCCCTACGGTCAGCGCTGTCCACGGCCTCCAGTAGGCTACAAACACCAGAAACTACTTGCAACTCCTGGACAGAGAGCTAGGGTGAATAAGAAGTCGAGCGGGGTCATATTTCAGGGCCCAATGCATGGTAGTAGCTGTATCTTAAATCACATATACAGATCTCAGTGCTTAAGGTCGGCTTCAATGAAACAACCCACCATGTACTCCTACATGGCCTCTCATCGATACCTTTACCAAATCGCGTTCACCACACCACTCTCATTACTGACATAATCATTTCACTCTAGCCCATCACCCAGATGAACCAGACCTGACACGACTCTAAGCATAGCAGGCATAGCAATGTAGGAACAACACATACATATGGCTCAATCAACTCCTACACATGCTAGTGGGTTTCATCTAGTTACTGTGGCAATGACAGGTCATGCAGAGGAAATGGGTTCAACTACCGTAGCACACAGCAGTTTGAATCGCGTTGTCTTAATGCAGTAAAAGAGAGCAGGAGCGAGAACATGGGATTGTATCGATATGATCAAATGGTTGGTTGCTTGCCTGATGGTTCGATGCACGGATACGGTTCTTCGTTAGGGTAATCACGGTACTCCTCGGAGGCAGAACCTGTCGCAAAGGACACCGATACACAAGCATCACCAAACAATGTGCGACAATATGATGCATGCATGAAACATGGCAATATGAGTGTGTTGGGCTAATGCAACTAAAACCAGAGGGGTTTGAACAAATTTGAATCATAGATTCAAATTTCAAACTCAAACATGGCCTTTTAAAGTGCTTTTCCTTGTTCTGCTTAAAACATCAATTTAACTTGTTTGATCATGCATGAAAATAGTACAGATGGATAGATTGGATTTTTCTGATCATTTTTCATATATAATTTGTCCAATTTGGAGTTACAGAATAAAAGTTATGAATTTTTGAAGTTTAAATAATATTCTGGAATTTCCTGATTTAATTTAAATCCAGAAAATCAATTACTGCGTCAGCCTGACGTCAGTGTGACGTCAGCAGGTCAACGGAACAGGTCTGGGTCAAACCTGACAGTGGGTCCCGCATCTCAGGGTGATTATTTTAATTAAAGTTTAATTAAAACTAAACCTGTTTAATTAACAGGGCTGGGCCCCACCTGTCATTGACTCAGGGGAGTCAACCAGGGCCCACCCGGGGTCAAAGTCAAAGTTGGCTGCCGGCGTTTAGCCGCCGGCGAGCCCGACGCGGCGGCGGGAGTGGTTTTGGCCATTTCGGCCACCAAATGGACCGCGGAGACCACCGGAGTGGAGCTGAGGACAACCCGCAGCTCTTGGCGGAGCCCGTTGGGGTCGGGGTGGCCGGAGTTGACGGCGGCAAGCTCGGCTGCGGCCGCCGGGGTTCGGTCGTGCACGGGAACGGGGTTGGAGCTCGAAGTCGAGCAAAGCGAGGCGCTAGGGATGCTCTACGGGGTCTTGCGAACTCGTTGGACTCGCCGGGGTGACCAAATGGTCACCGGAGCTGCGTCGACGGCAAGCTCGGCGACGGCGGAGGTTCGGCCGTGCTGGGGAGGAGGCTACGGTGGGGGAACGAGGGGGAGGAGAGGGGGAAGCGGTGGCGTAGCTCACCGCGGTTGCAGTGGGCGTCGAAGCGGGCTCGGGGACGCGCTGGAGACGACGAATTCGACGGCGACGATGGTCGGAGCCCGAAGAGGGGAACGGCGACGTGGCGGCGATGCAGAGCTTCTGGAGGACCGTGGAGCGGTGGGGAGGAAGAGGGGGTCGTGGCGGAGCTTCTGAGCTAGTCGGGGGAGCGAGGGGTGGCCGGAGACGGCTGCTGTGGCGAACGGCGGCGACGGTGGTGTTCGGCCGTGTGAGAGAGAGAGCGAGGGAGAGGAGAGGAGAGCCGGGGGAGAGTGAGAGAGAGCAGGGGGGAGGCGTGGCGTCGTCCAGGGCATCGAGCGAGGAGGGGAGGGCAGGCAAGCAGGCGAGCAGGTGGCGTGGCGCGGTGGCGCGCGCGCGCGCCGGCCACACTCCCCTCCCTCTGTCGGGACGAAGACGACAGAGGAGGGAGGTGGGCTAGGCCGGCTGCTGGCTGGGCCAGCCAGCTGGCTGGGCCGCACAGTGGAGGAGCCCAGGTAAGCTCCTCCTGTTATATATTTTTCTGTTTTCTAATTTCTGACATTTGTTTTGATTTAAATAATATATTAAATCATTTATTTGACTTATGCCAATTTTTGCAAGAGCTATTTATATTATTCCAGAGCTCTTTTATAATTGGCATAATATTTGGGCATATATTAATATATATAATTAATATATTTCCAATGCAAATATTTATGCATTAACTCCAAATGCCCAAAATAATGTCCATGAGCCACTAAAAATATTGGTTTGATTTTTATCTCTGTCCAATATTTTCAGAGAGCAACAGGAGCATTTTCTTGGACCCTTTTGGAGAAATGATACCAACGCTGTCAAGACCCCGACTCGATGTCACATCGATCTAGCTGGTAACACCTCATATCACTTTGCGGCCTCACGCACGGTATTCCCACGGGTGTCGTCTTACCTTTTCCCGGGACCGTTTGCGCCTTTTGGCTCACGTATATGATAGTGTCGCTAGCATCCATATGATAAAGAGCCCGGGCTGACATGACTAGTCGTAAACCCAAAGTGGCACAGACTTACAGGGACAGGCATCCATGACCCAGCTTCGAACGTGTCGGTCATCAGCAAGTGGGTCCGGGCTGTAGCACTGGGCTAGCAGGACTCCGGTAAACCGGGCTGTAGCGGGCTAACAGGACTCCGGTACTCAAAGCGTGACATTTCCCCGAAGGGACAGACACAGGAACGAAGAAGGACACATGCCGGCCAGCCTAAGTGATCCAGAGCAGTAGCAAGCTAGCATGGCTCAGCGGTAACACTAGGAGACATTTCCCGGTAAGAGAGGCTACTAAAGATAAACAACTAGATAGTCAGATCCCACACATACCAAGCATTTCAATCATACACACAATATGCTCGATATGTGCAAATACAACGAAGCATCACAACATGACTCTATGACACAAGTACTTTATTTAAGGCTCAGGGAGCCATACATAACATACACAAAGGTACGGGTCTCACGACCCCACATACAAGTCATACAGTCATACAAGCCAGCAGCGGAAGTAACTTGTCTGAGTACAGACAACTAGTAAAATAAAAGAGGCTTGGAAAGCCTAGCTATACTACGTGGTCCATCACAAGCTCAGGGTCACCACCTGGGTCTTTAGCCTACTCGTTGATGTCAACGTCTACATAGAACCCATCAGAAGGGGTTGCAGCGTCTTCTGTAAAAAATGTAGATTATAGCAACATGAGTACAAAGGTACTCAGCAAGACTTACATCAGATCCTACATACATGCATAGTATCAATAAGGGTTGGTGGAGTTATTGCAGCAAGCCAGCTTTGACTCTTGGCTAGGCTATCCTACGATACTCCAACTTGAAATGGTTTTGCGCACACGAGCCCACTACTCACCACTTCAATACACTACCGAGGATCCACCTCCGTCTTCCTACGGAAGAGCCATCCTCGGCACTCACACTTATCTTGAGGCTTTTAGTAGTTTCCATTTACTTGTCTATGAACTGTATAGGCAACCAAGTAGTCCTTTACCGCGGACGCGGCTATTCGAATAGATCATGTTAACCCTGCAGGGGTGTACTTCTTCATACATGTTTCCACCACTTAGCGTCTACACACGACATGTGCTCGGCAGACTTCAAGCGAAAGCCGACGTGGGTGTAGACCACGACCTACCTAAACACTTAAGCCTCTAGTCCAGGTTTATCGCCTATCCAGGTTCCATCCGCAGGGAGTCCGGCCGAGGTTTCCCATACGGCCCCGAACGATGTGAACAGGGTTCCCGAGATACCTAACGGGTATTCGGTACACCCGGCCACGTACCTACCGCATCACAGCCCACCCCTACGGTCAGCGCTGTCCACGGCCTCCAGTAGGCTACAAACACCAGAAACTACTTGCAACTCCTGGACAGAGAGCTAGGGTGAATAAGAAGTCGAGCGGGGTCATATTTCAGGGCCCAATGCATGGTAGTAGCTGTATCTTAAATCACATATACAGATCTCAGTGCTTAAGGTCGGCTTCAATGAAACAACCCACCATGTACTCCTACATGGCCTCTCATCGATACCTTTACCAAATCGCGTTCACCACACCACTCTCATTACTGACATAATCATTTCACTCTAGCCCATCACCCAGATGAACCAGACCTGACACGACTCTAAGCATACCAGGCATAGCAATGTAGGAACAACACATACATATGGCTCAATCAACTCCTACACATGCTAGTGGGTTTCATCTAGTTACTGTGGCAATGACAGGTCATGCAGAGGAAATGGGTTCAACTACCGTAGCACACAGCAGTTTGAATCGCGTTGTCTTAATGCAGTAAAAGAGAGCAGGAGCGAGAACATGGGATTGTATCGATATGATCAAATGGTTGGTTGCTTGCCTGATGGTTCGATGCACGGATACGGTTCTTCGTTAGGGTAATCACGGTACTCCTCGGAGGCAGAACCTGTCGCAAAGGACATCGATACACAAGCATCACCAAACAATGTGCAACAATATGATGCATGCATGAAACATGGCAATATGAGTGTGTTGGGCTAATGCAACTAAAACCAGAAGGGTTTGAACAAATTTGAATCATAGATTCAAATTTCAAACTCAAACATGGCCTTTTAAAGTGCTTTTCCTTGTTCTGCTTAAAACATCAATTTAACTTGTTTGATCATGCATGAAAATAATACAGATGGATAGATTGGATTTTTCTGATCATTTTTCATATATAATTTGTCCAATTTGGAGTTACAGAATAAAAGTTATGAATTTTTGAAGTTTAAATAATATTCTGGAATTTCCTGATTTAATTTAAATCCAGAAAATCAATTACTGCGTCAGCCTGACGTCAGTGTGACGTCAGCAGGTCAACGGAACAGGTCTGGGTCAAACCTGACAGTGGGTCCCGCATGTCAGGGTGATTATTTTAATTAAAGTTTAATTAAAACTAAACCTGTTTAATTAACAGGGCTGGGCCCCACCTGTCATTGACTCAGGGGAGTCAACCAGGGCCCACCCGGGGTCAAAGTCAAAGTCGGCTGCCGGCGTTTAGCCGCCGGCGAGCCCGACGCGGCGGCGGGAGTGGTTTTGGCCATTTCGGCCACCAAATGGACCGCGGAGACCACCGGAGTGGAGCTGAGGACAACCCGCAGCTCTTGGCGGAGCCCGTTGGGGTCGGGGTGGCCGGAGTTGACGGCGGCGAGCTCGGCTGCGGCCGCCGGGGTTCGGTCGTGCACGGGAACGGGGTTGGAGCTCGAAGTCGAGCGAAGCGAGGCGCTAGGGATGCTCTACGGGGTCTTGCGAACTCGTTGGACTCGCCGGGGTGACCAAATGGTCACCGAAGCTGCGTCGACGGCGAGCTCGGCGACGGCGGAGGTTCGGCCGTGGTGGGGAGGAGGCTACGGTGGGGGAACGAGGGGGAGGAGAGGGGGAAGCGGTGGCGTAGCTCACCGCGGTTGCAGTGGGCGTCGAAGCGGGCTCGGGGACGCGCTGGAGACGACGAATTCGACGGCGACGATGGTCGGAGCCCGAAGAGGGGAACGGCGACGTGGCGGCGATGCAGAGCTTCTGGAGGAGCTGTGGAGCGGTGGGGAGGAAGAGGGAGTCGAGGCGGAGCTCCTGAGCTAGTCGGGGGAGCGAGGGGTGGTCGGAGACGACGGCTATGGCGAACGGCGGCGACGGTGGTGTTCGGCCGTGAGAGAGAGAGAGGGAGCAGCACGGGAGAGAGAGGGGGGATAAGGCCAGGGGATCGGGGCGGCACCGAGAAGA
>NC_057813.1:242572001-242573398 GCF_018294505.1 Triticum aestivum
CTCTGAAGGGAACCCATCGTTTCGGTATCAAAGGCAAATTGGCTCCTCGTTACATTGGACCTTTTCGCATTCTTGCCAAACGAGGAGAAGTTGCCTACCAGTTGGAACTACCTCCGCACCTCTCCAGAGTTCACGATGTCTTCCACGTTTCTCAACTCAGGCGTTGCTTCTCGGATCCTATCCGTGAAGTGGACCACGAAACGCTTGATCTCCAAGATAATCTTACATATCGAGAGTACCCCATTCGTATCCTCGATCAGGCCGAACGTACCACCCGACGCCAGAATATCAAGTTTCTCAAAGTTCAATGGTCGCACCATTCTGAAGATGAAGCAACTTGGGAAAGGGAGGATCGTCTTCGACTCGAGTATCCCGCCTTCTTCCCGGAGGAACCCAAATCTCGGGACGAGATTCTTTTGAGTGGGGGTGAGTTGTCACACCCTAGCTAGTCATGCATTAGAGTGTTGCATCATGTTTACTCTTTCATCAGAAACTTGAAATGGGGATCTGTGAAACCCTCAGAACCATTTTGAAAATGACCCAAATAAAAATTTCTCCAAAAGGATCCAAGAAAATGCTCATGTTGCTCTCTGAAAATATTGGACAGAGATAAAAATCAAACCAATATTTTTAGTGGCTCATGGACATTTATTTTGGGCATTTGGAATTAATGCATAAGTATTTTCATTGGAAATATATTAATTATATATATTAATATATGCCCAAATATTATGCCATTTATAAAAGAGCTCTGGAATAATATATATGGCTCCTGCAAAAATTGGCATAAGTCAAATAAATGATTTAATATATTATTTAAATCAAAACAAATGTCAGAAATTAGAAAACAGAAAAATATATAACAGGAGGAGCTTACCTGGGCTCCTCCACTGTGCGGCCCAGCCAGCTGGCTGGCCCAGCCAGCAGCCGGCCCAGCCCACCTCCCTCCTCTGTCGCCTTCGTCCCGACAGAGGGAGGGGAGTGTGGCCGGCGCGCGCGCGCGCCACCGCGCCACGCCACCAGCTCGTCTGCCTGCCTCCCCCCGCCAGCGCGACGCCGTGGCGCTTCTTCTCGGTGCCGCCCCGATCCCCTGGCCTTATCCCCCCTCTCTCTCCCGTGCTGCTCCCTCTCTCTCTCTCACGGCCGAACACCACCGTCGCCGCCGTTCGCCATAGCCGCCGTCTCCGACCACCCCTCGCTCCCCCGACTAGCTCAGGAGCTCCGCCTCGACTCCCTCTTCCTCCCCACCGCTCCACAGCTCCCCGGAAGGCCTGCATCGCCGCCACGTCGCCGTTCCCCTCTTCGGGCTCCGACCATCGTCGCCGTCAAATTCGTCGTCTCCGGCGCGTCCCCGAGCCCGCTTCGACGCCCACTGCAACCGCGGTGAGCCCCCGAGT
>NC_057813.1:242573411-242586952 GCF_018294505.1 Triticum aestivum
GGTCCAATGTAACGAGGAGCCAATTTGCCTTTGATACCGAAGCGATGGGTTCCCTTCAGAGGGGTGACCCGAAGATAAGCCTTCTCGTCAATTTCGAAAGTCATAGCCTTATGTTTTCGGTCATATTGACTCTTTTGACGAGATTGGGCTGTTTTCAACTTTTCACGAACGATACGAACTTGTTCTTCTGCTTCCTGAATCATATCCGGGCCAAAGAATTGTCTTTCCCCGGTTTCTGACCAATTAAGGGGTGTTCGACATCGTCGTCCATAGAGGACTTCAAAAGGGGCTTTACCCAAGCTAGATTGATAGCTGTTGTTGTAAGCGAATTCGGCAAATGGAAGGCACTTCTCCCAGTCCATTCCGAAAGAGATAACAGAGGCTCGAAGCATGTCTTCTAGAATCTGATTGACGCGTTCCACTTGACCACTCGACTGAGGGTGGAAGGCGGTGCTAAAGGAGAGACGAGTTCCCATAGCATTTTGGAAACTTTCCCAAACTCGAGAGGTGAAAAGACTTCCTCGATCCGAATTGATTTCCAAAGGAACACCATGAAGGGACACTATTCGGGAGATGTATAAGTCTGCCAGCTGACTAGCGGTTATACTCTCGCGAACAGGTAGGAAATGAGCTACCTTGGAAAGACGATCGACCACAACGAAAATAGCATTATTCCCTCTTTTGGTCCTGGGAAAACCGGTAATGAAATCCATACCAATTTTATCCCATTTCCATTCAGGAATAGCTAAGGGTTGAAGGGTGCCAGCAGGCCGTTGATGCTCTGCTTTTACACGACGACAGACGTCGCAATTAGCAATATACTGAGCAATTTCTCTTTTCATCCTAGTCCACCAGAACCTCTGGCGTAGGTCCTGATACATTTTAGTACTACCGGGATGAATAGTGAGAGGAGATTCATGAGCTTCTTTAAGGATCAACTGCCGTAGATGCTGGTTCTTGGGAACCACTAGACGGTTCTCAAAGTACACAACACCATGATCATTTGTGGAGAAACAACTAGCACCTCCGCTAGCAATGTTCTCTTTGATTTTAGATATCCCCTTATCTCGCTTTTGGGCAGCGATGATTTGATCCGTAAGAGTAGGTTTTGCCACCAAGGTGGAAAGAAAACCTTGAGGTACAATGTGAAGGTTAAGCTTCCGAAATTCCTCATGGAGAAGCGGTTGACTTTGTTGTAACATCAGGTTGTTACAATAAGATTTACGACTTAGCGCATCAGCCATAACGTTGGCTTTCCCTGGGGTATAGGTTATCCCTAAGTCGAAGTCTGTGATCAATTCAACCCAACGTCTCTGCCTGAGATTCAAATCCGGTTGGGTGAAAATATACTTCAGACTTTGGTGATCAGTGAATATTTCGCAACGATTTCCGAGGAGGTAATGTCGCCAGGTCTTAAGTGCATAGACTACGGCTGCAAGCTCTAGATCATGAGTAGGATAATTCTCCTCATGTGGGTGCAATTGCCGTGAAGCGTAAGCAATTACGTGTCGATCTTGCATGAGAATGCAACCTAGTCCTTGTCGCGAGGCGTCGCAGTAGATAACAAAGTCTTTGGAGAAGTCTGGCGGTACCAGCACGGGAGCAGAAGTCAGGCGTCTTTTCAGTTCCTGAAAGCTGTGCTCACATTGTGGAGTCCATTCGAACTTCTTATCTTTCTTGAGGAGTTCGGTTAGAGGTTTGGCAACCTTGGAGAAGTTCTCGACAAAGCGACGACAATAGCTCGCTAAGCCTAGAAAACTCCGAACTTGCTTGACCGATTCGGGTGGAGTCCAGTTAAGGACGGCTTGAACTCGCTCAGGGTTAACAGCAATACCTTTACCAGATATTACATGACCCAGATAGGTCACTTCTGACAACCAGAATTCACATTTAGAGAATTTGGCATAAAGGCGATGCTCTTGAAGTTTCTTCAACACTAGCCTTAAATGTTCGGCATGTTCTTCCTCGTTCTTGGAGTAGATGAGTATGTCATCGAGATAAACCACGACGAATTTATCCAAATACTCCATGAAGATTGAGTTCATTAACCGAGAAAAAGTGGCTGGACCGTTGGTTAAACCGAAGGACATGACGGTGTACTCGTATTGGCCATAACGAGTAACAAAGGCCGTTTTAGGAATGTCCCCGTTTCTGATTTTGATTTGATGGTAGCCCAACCTCAAATCCATCTTGGAGAAGACTGAGGATCCAGCGAGCTGATCATACAGGTCGTTGATCCTGGGAAGCGGGTATTTGTTCTTGATTGTGACCAAATTGACAGGTCGGTAATCTACAACCATCCGGTCCGTACCATCCTTCTTCTTGACGAATAGGACGGGGCAAGCCCACGGAGATGAACTAGGGCGGATGAAACCCTTTTTCAAGGACTCATCGAGTTGTTTCTTAAGCTCGGCTAGTTCTAGGGGTGCCATCTTATAAGGTCTTCTAGCAATCGGAACGGTTCCGGGGATGAGGTCGATTACGAACTCAACATCCCTGTCAGGTGGAACACCTGGCAATTCTTCTGGGAAGACATCCGGGAAGTCACGGACTACCGGCACGTCCTCAAGGTCTGGCAAAGGGCTGGCGTTAAGAGAATATAATTGTCGCTTGGCTATTCGGGTCAAGACATTGACTATCTTCCCCGAAGGATGGGTGAGTTGAACAGTCCTAGAGAAGCAATCAATTTTGGCTTGATGAGCTGACATCCAGTCCATACCCAAAATGATATTAATATCTGAAGATTTAAGGGCTATCAAAGATGCGAGAAAAACAAGTCTGTCGACTTGGATTTCATTTCCTTGGCTTACTCTAGAAGTTTGCCATTTGGATCCCGGAGTTTGAATTACCATAGAGGATGGCAAGTCACAGAATGCAATGTTATGCAAACGAGCATAATTTTCAAATATAAAAGAATGAGAGGCTCCTGTATCGAAAAGAACAGATGCCGGGTGGCAATTAACAAGAAGCGTACCGAGAACGACGTTGGGATCTTCTTGAGCTTCTTCGGCAGAGATACAGTTGACATGGCCACGTGAAGCGGTGACCGGTTTAGCATGAAACACTTTTCCTGTCGGCTTGCCACGGCCAACAGCTTTAGCAGATTGATTGGGGTTGGTCTGGGGGCACTCCCGCATATAGTGACCAGATTCCCCACACTTGAAACAAGTCACGGAACTGGTACGTGGAGGAGCATTATTGGTTGGTCCCCCATAGGGCTTGGCCGGTGCAGACTGTTGAACAGGGCGAGGCGCCTGGAAAGATGGCCTCGGTGTGAACCTGGGTGGCAGGGCGGTGTTGGGTACCCACATGCGGCGCTTCTGAGGACCAGCACCGGATGAGGAACCCGTGTCACGTCCATGCTTGCATGTTGCGTCATAGTCAGTCTGACCAGTTTCAGCACTGATGGCTTTGTTGACAAGTTTCGAAAAAGATGTGCACTCATGCAGACGGAGGTCGCGGCGAAGCTCAGGACTAAGGCCCTTACGGAACCTTGCTTGCTTCTTGGCGTCAGTAGAAACTTCCTCGGTTGCATATCGGGCGAGATTACCAAACTCCCTGCTATAGGCATCCACAGAAAGTCGGCCTTGGGTGAAACTGCAAAATTCTTCACGTTTACGGTCCATGAGACCCTCCGGAATGTGATGTTCACGGAAAGCCTCGCTGAACTCAGCCCAAGTAGTGACATGGCCCGCTGGGCGCATAGCTCCATAATTCTCCCACCATAGACTGGCGGGGCCTTCAAGATGATATGCAGCAAAGGTGACCTTGTCAGCCTCCGCTACCAGCGCGGAACGCAGTTTGTGAGAGATACTGCGAAGCCAGTCATCAGTGTCGAGAGGCTCGACGGAGTGGTGGAACGTGGGTGGATGCAATTTGATAAAATCACTGAGTGACACCACGTTAGCCCTCTGATGGTGTGCTGTATTCTGTTCAATACGCTCCAACAAACGGTTTGTCTCCCGCTTGTTTCTCTCAGCTTCCATCATCACCTCGGCTAGTGAAGGAGGATGAGGCAGATTTTCATTCCTGGCTTCACTGCCTTCGGCCTGCTCTTGGGAAGCAGGGTTAGCGCGCGTGTTGACCATCCTAGGTAGACAAGACAAAGATTTAGTCAGGATGGTAAAATTCCGACATAGGATACATAATGTAAGGAATAACTCGGAATGCAAGATGATCATCCGTATGACATGGTAGATACAGAAACTGCTTCTTTTATTCCATCGTCATACACACCATACAGGGTTTAGTACAAGACCAAACAAAGTACTATTACGGTGAAAAGAGGATTACATCTCATCGGAGGCATTCCAAGATCCTATACATTATTTTTCTACACCCCCGGAAGGAGTACAAACTAGGTCATATCCCACGAGTCACGCAGGACGATAGACGACACAGCTAGTGCGAACTAGTGATACTTCTACTAGCTCAGACTGATCCGTAGTAGTCCTCGTAGAAGTCACCTCCATAGCCTGGAAGTTCAACATGTTCATCCGGAAATAGACGATCTCGCGGAGCTTGTGGACCATAGGGGCTAGGATGAGGTCGTGGACCAACAAACGGTGGCCTGCGGGGACCGCGAGGTGGGGTGATGCCTCCTACATCACGCCAAACCATCACGTCTGGCAGAGCAGATCTCACAGGATAGAGATCGCGCATATCTGAATATCCAGCTTGCACCGCCGGTGCGAACCGAGTCAAAGTGGCCCAGTGGTCAGCACGGGTATTGAAGAGCTCTAACCTTAAGGCCCGATTTTCACGGTCCTTATCCTCGAGCATCTCAGCAGTGGTGCGAGTCCGTGAATCCTCTTGAGTGGAGTCAGCATAGATAGCCTGGAGATACCCTTGTGCTCCCGGAAGCGATCCTGGCATATACCGGAAATCAGAGTCCCGAAATAACCCAGATCTGACTCGCATAATGGTCATCATAGAGTAGGCGGCGTCCTGCACAGCCATCTCAATAGTAACCCCGAGTCCATAGGAGCAGTGAAGAGGCTCGGTGGATCCAGGATAAGATGGAAATATCCTGACAGTGCAGAGGTACTGGCTTTGATTAAAGTCTCGGAATTGCTCTTCGACCGTGTACTCAGGATACCAGCGGTATCCAGCCTCAGTCATTACCCTGACCAACTTGGCAGTATGGCCGGGTACATCTAGGCATCGAGTCAGGCGAACCACTTGATTGAGGTCGCGAGTGGCCATCTGAAAGCACAATTATAATGCAAAGGCATTAGAATTTCTAGCAAAATTTTGGCAGCATAACAGCTGTAAATGCTCAAAAAGGATATTGAGACATTTGACAAAGGATTTCGTGCATACTCAACATCATCATATCAAAGTTCCGAAACCATTCTAACAACATAATGTGGTAGTAGAACTGATCTAGGCTGGTAACCATCAAACTTATAAGGTACTACTGATTAGTAACTCGTGATCCTGATAGAGAGAACAGATCCTAATTCCTTAACCCCCGGTGGAAGAATGGACTGACTCAGATCAGAAAGTCATAAGGTATAAGGAGTAAAAAGAGCCTTACGTTCCAACCCACAAACAATTCCCCTACATATAACTAAAGAATTTCTAGACTCAACATCGACCAGTTTGGCTTGGAGAACCTACAGGCAGTCCGGCTCTGATGCCAACGCTGTCAGGACCCCGACTCGATGTCACATCGATCTAGCCGGTAACACCTCATATCACTTTGCGGCCTCACGCACGGTATCCCCACGGGTGTCGTCTTACCTTTGCCCGGGACCGTTTGCGCCTTTTGGCTCACGTATATGATAGTGTCGCTAGCATCCATATGATAAAGTGCCCGGGCTGACATGACTAGTCGTAAACCCAAAGTGGCACAGACTTACAGGGACAGGCATCCATGACCCAGCTTCGAACGTGTCGGTCATCACCAAGTGGGTCCGGGCTGTAGCACTGGGCTAGCAGGACTCCGGTAAACCGGGCTGTAGCGGGCTAACAGGACTCCGGTACTCAAAGCGTGACATTTCCCCGAAGGGACAGACACAGGAACGAAGAAGGACACATGCCGGCCAGCCTAAGTGTTCCAGAGCAGTAGCAAGCTACCATGGCTCAGCGGTAACACTAGGAGACATTTCCCGGTAAGAGAGGCTACTAAAGATAAACAACTAGATAGTCAGATCCCACACATACCAAGCATTTCAATCATACACACAATATGCTCGATATGTGCAAATACAACGAAGCATCACAACATGACTCTATGACACAAGTACTTTATTTAGGGCTCAGGGAGCCATACATAACATACACAAAGGTACGGGTCTCGCGAGCCAACATACAAGTCATACAGTCATACAAGCCAACAGCGGAAGTAACTTGTCTGAGTACAGACAACTAGTAAAATAAAAGAGGCTTGGAAAGCCTAGCTATACTACGTGGTCCTTCACAAGCTCAGGGTCACCACCTGGGTCTTTAGCCTACTCGTTGATGTCAACGTCTACATAGAACCCATCAGAAGGGGTTGCAGCGTCTTCTGTAAAAATGTAGATTATAGCAACATGAGTACAAAGGTACTCAGCAAGACTTACATCAGATCCTACATACATGCATAGTATCAAGAAGGGTTGGTGGAGTTATTGCAGCAAGCCAGCTTTGACTCTTGGCTAGACTATCCTACGACACTCCAACTTGAAATGGTTTTGCGCACACGAGTCCACTATTCACCACTTCAATACACTACCGAGGATCCACCTCCGTCTTCCTACGGAAGAGCCATCCTCGGCACTCACACTTATCTTGAGGCTTTTAGTAGTTCCCATTTACTTGTCTATGAACTATATAGGCAACCAAGTAGTCCTTTACCGCGGACGCGGCTATTCGAATAGATCATGTTAACCCTGCAGGGGTGTACTTCTTCATACATGTTTTCACCACTTAGCGTCTGCACACGACATGTGCTCGGCAGACTTCAAGCGAAAGCCGACGTGGGTGTAGACCACGACCTACCTAAACACTTAAGCCTCTAGTCCAGGTTTATCGCCTATTCAGGTTCCATCCACAGGGAGTCCGGCCGAGGTTTCCCATACGGCCCTGAACGATGTGAACAGGGTTCCCGAGATACCTAACGGGTATTCGGTACACCGTGCCACGTACCTACCGCATCACAGCCCACCCCTACGGTCAGCGCTGTCCACGGCCTCCAGTAGGCTACAAACACCAGAAACTACTTGCAACTCCTGGACAGAGAGCTAGGGTGAATAAGAAGTCGAGCGGGGTCATATTTCAGGGCCCAATGTATGGTAGTAGCTGATTCTTAAATCACACATACAGATCTCAGTGCTTAAGGTCGGCTTCAATGAAACAACCCACCATGTACTCCTACATGGCCTCTCATCGATACCTTTACCAAATCGTGTTCACCACACCACTCTCATTACCAACATAATCATTTCACTCCAGCCCATCACCCCGATGAACCAGACCTGACACGACTCTAAGCATAGCAGGCATAGCAAGGTAGGAACAACACATACATATGGCTCAATCAACTCCTACACATGCTAGTGGGTTTCATCTAGTTACTGTGGCAATGACAGGTCATGCAGAGGAAATGGGTTCAACTACCGTAGCACACAGCAGTTTGAATCGCGTTGTCTTAATGCAGTAAAAGAGAGAAGGAGCGAGAACATGGGATTGTATCGATATGATCAAATGGTTGGTTGCTTGCCTGATGGTTCGATGCACGGATACGGTTCTTCGTTAGGGTAATCGCGGTACTCCTCGGGGACAGAACCTGTCGCAAAGGACATCGATACACAAGCATCACCAAACAATGTGCAACAATATGATGCATGCATAAAACATGGCAATATGAGTGTGTTGGGCTAATGCAACTAAAGCCAGAAGGGTTTGAACAAATTTGAATCAAAGATTCAAATTCCAAACTCAAATATGGCCTTTTAAAGTGCCTTTTCTTGTTCTGCTTAAAACATCAATTTAACTTGTTTGATCATGCATGAAAATAGTACAGATGGATAGATTGGATTTTTCTGATCATTTTTCATATATAATTTGTCCAATTTGGAGTTACAGAATAAAAGTTATGAATTTTTTAAGTTTAAATAATATTCTGGAATTTCCTGATTTAATTTAAATCCAGAAATTCAATTACTGCGTCAGCCTGACGTCAGTGTGACGTCAGCAGGTCAACGGAACAGGTCTGGGTCAAACCTGACAGTGGGTCCCGCATGTCAGGGTGATTATTTTAATTAAAACTTAATTAAAACTAATCCTGTTTAATTAACAGGGCTGGGCCCCATCTGTCATTGACTCAGGGGAGTCAACCAGGGCCCACCCGTGGTCAAAGTCAAAGTCGGCTGCCGGCGTTTAGTCGCCGGCGAGCCCGACGCGGCGGCGGGAGTGGTTTTGGCCATTTCGGCCACCAAATGGACCGCGGAGGCCACCGGAGTGGAGCTGAGGGCAACCCGCAGCTCTTGGCGGAGCCCGTTGGGGTCGGGGTGGCCGGGGTCGACGGCGGCGAGCTCGGCTGCGGCCGCCGGGGTTCGGTCGTGCACGGGAGCGGTGCTGGAGCTCGAAGTCGAGCAAAGCGAGGCGCTAGGGATGCTCTACGGGGTCTTGCGAACTCGTTGGACTCGCCGGGGTGACCAAATGGTCACCGGAGCTGCGTCGACGGCGAGCTCGGCGACGGCGGAGGTTCGTCCGTGGTGGGGAGGAGGCTACGGTGAGGGAACGAGGGGAAGGAGAGGGGGAAACGGTGGCGTAGCTCACCGCGGTTGCAGTGGGCGTCGAAGCGGGCTCGGGGACGCGCTGGAGACGGCGAATTCGACGGCGACGGTGGTCGGAGCCCGAAGAGGGGAACGGCGACGTGGCGGCGATGCAGGGCTTCCGGGGAGCTGTGGAGCGGTGGGGAGGAAGAGGGAGTCGAGGCGGAGCTCCTGAGCTAGTCGGGGGAGCGAGGGGTGGTCGGAGACAGCGGCTAAGGCGAACGGCGGCGACGGTGGTGTTCGGCCGGGCGAGGGAGAGAGCGAGGGGAGAGCCGGGGGAGAGTGAGAGAGAGCAGGGGGGGAGGCGTGGCGTCGTCCAGGGACACCGAGGCGAGGAGGGGAGGGCAGGCAGGCAGGGAGAGAGGTGGCGTGGCGCGGTGGCCGTGCGCGCGCGCCGGCCACACTCCCCTCCCTCTGTCGGGACGAAGACGACAGAGGAGGGAGGTGGGCTGGGCCGGCTGCTGGCTGGGCCGGCCAGCTGGCTGGGCTGCACAGGGAGGAGCCCAGGTAAGCTTCTCCCTTTTAGTTTTTCTGTTTCTGTTTTATTTAATATATCTGCAACTTTGTTGAATTAAATAAAATACCTAGGCAACTCCAAAAATCACCAAACTATTTCTGGCCCATAGTTGGATTATTTCCAACATGAAACATTTTAGTTTGGAGATATTTGAGCATTTAAATATTTTATATTATTTTAAATGCCCAAATTCAAATATTTATGATTTAAATCAAAAACCTTAGGATGGCCTAGGAAAATGTGCACCACTTTTGGCAGAGGTTCTGAACCAAGGCAAAAATGATGGGCATTTTAGAAGGGCATTTCAGGTTCATTGAAAAATTATTTTAGTAACCCTAGTTGGTTTCAGAGGGGACTGGGGGTTCTGTCATCCCCATTTCAAGTTTCTGATGAAAGAGTAAACATGATGCAACACTCTAATGCATGACTAGCTAGGGTGTGACAATGGATGCTAGCGACACTATCATATACGTGAGCCAAAAGGCGCAAACGGTCCCGGGAAAAGGTAAGACGACACCCGTGGGAATACCGTGCGTGAGGCCGCAAAGTGATATGAGGTGTTACCAGCTAGATCGATGTGACATCGAGTCGGGGTCCTGACAGCGTTGCTATCGGAGTCATCCCAGGTTTCTAAATAGTCCGATGCATTTGCAAATCCCTTCCTTCTGTTTCCGATGTGCCTTTGGCCAGATTAACCACACTAATCGGTGAGTTGAGGTACTTTATTGCCTTGACATATATGTTGGAGCTGGTATTATGACCCTAGGTGTCTTAGGGGATCATCTAGTAATTTAGCCATGATTTGTGTTCCCAGTGTGATGATTCTGGCCATCATTCTCGAAAGCATTCCGTGATGCTACTTAGTAGTAGGTATTCTATTCCTGGGTTCTTGAACCCGAGATTCACTCTACTTACTTCATGTCGATAGTAATTGCTAGCTCCCTTAGGTTATTAGTAACCTTTGCGATAGTCCTTGAAGCCCGTGGTATCTTCTTCTTCCAGGTACCATGAACTACTTATGGCAGAAGTTCCTCGTTGAACTGAAATATCACAACAGGATTATTCTTGAGGAGTTCTCCATTCATAAATCGTGACTCTGCCAGTTCTACCTTTCTGCATGGGTTATCCGGAAGAAATATGTGGAATTCGTTCGACATGCTAAACCATGCATCCACAACTCAGAAAATCGCATGTTCCTTTGAGTTGCTCTCTTTAGTTGCATTCTGACCCTCGTCTATCAATTGATAGTCAAGAGTATGCGTGCGTTCGTTCATTGATGCCTATGACTCTTGTGGTCTGTCAAGCCATTCCATTCCGGGATGACTAGGAGAAACAAACTCCAGTACCTCTTCCATATCTAGGATTGGGTCAAAAAGTTGTGCTCCACAGAACAAATTGCTAATCCAGCTTTTGTTCTGCTCTATCTTGGAGTATTACCATCTTTATATCGGGATGTTATAGGAATTGCACACCATCCTATGCACTCTTGGTACAGTGATACTTCTTGCCATCATTGTTCATTCCTCGGTTCCTGTATTATTGTAACCGGAATGCCGACAAGTGAATCGTGATGTGTGAAATCAATACTCCTAGCAACCTTGTTGCTTGGTAGCTAAAGGACAATAATTTCATTCTTAGCGTGTTGTTTATTGAATCATCAATCTAAGATTGATCGTGCTACCTAGTCCTTATTTCCTGGTGCACTCTTTGATTGATGAGTTAGGATTTTGTCAAGTCCTCGCTCATTTGATCATATCATCTTGCCCTGAAAAGCAAGATTGTTCTCGAGCTTAGTAACATATCGGTGGTTCGTGATTTCCGAAGATCTTCTCGGAAGTATTACCAGGTCGTCACCTGACCGTTATGTTGAGCCCGTGATCAAGTTGGTTTCTTGTGAACCACCTTCTCTCCAAGAATCGGTGTTAGATATCCCTGAGCTTGTTGGTTAAGCTAGACAACAACTTGGAGAGTTGGAAGATAAAAGCTTGTCTGACTTAGTTCGTTCCAAAGGGATATTCTTGTGTAGTGTGTGTTGAAGAAAGATGATATCTTCATCGATTGGTCCCTGTGATCAGTTGCTGGACCTATTGTCTTATCAATCCTTTGATTTGAGTGTGGGCTATCGTCAAATCAAATCAGTACCAACGATGCTCGTAATGTTGTCTTACTCGTGGTTGATCCCTCGAGCATACACCATTATATCTTTTGGGTCTAACCAATGCTAACACTTGTTCTCTTAACTATGGAATTCCTTTTAAAGGGAAGCCCGGAAGAATTGTTGTTGAGCCCATTGACAACATCCTTATCTCCTCCATGATTTTGTTGAACATTAAGCTAGTGTTGGAAACTTTTGAAAGAATTTCTTCATGCTAGTTCATGGAGCAAATGTTCGGATGTAAGAAGTGACTTCCTCCAGTCCATGTGCATTTGATGCAAGTTGCCGCCGTGGATTCGAGAAAGTCAATGTTGTTTCCTTTGGAATCATCCCAAATCAGTCATGCATACGTGTGAAGTATTCTGTGGTTCGGAGACTTGCAACCTCCGTTCTATATGGGTCCCTAGCACACCAAGCCACTGATTGATTTGTTCAAGATTAATAAGTTCTAAGTGCTAGTCCCGAAGGTACCAGACGGATTTGTACAAAACTTCGATATCCTCGCTGATGGTTCCCCTCCTGAACTCGGTAGTGTTTTATTATAAGACTACTTTGTGGTCATGCTTGTCTTGGACAACGTGTTCACATGTTTGTAGCAGAACCAGCTCATGTTTTGGAGCTTGCTATCGTAGTTCATTTCCCGAGAATCTCGCAACGTCATCTCGTCGACTTGTGTTGCAAACTTCCATTTTTCTTCCTAGACTCGATGAGTGTCGAATATCCTGACACCAACCAGATCTGAATCTCAGGCAGATATGATGGTTTGGAACATTTCCCAAGAACTATAATATTGGTCTCGCGATAACCGATAAAGTGGATGTCATGGCCAACACACCCAGCCGGAAAACCTGTTATTATAATATCTTGATTGATGAAGTTGGCCACCTTCCCATAAGGACTTCGTAGGATTTACTCTCTAGTTGTGCCTTATGATTTGTTGTGTTCCCGAAGTCCGACCTTTACTTGATGTTCTAGTTATCAAACCGTATCTATGAATGGGATACACTAGCACATCAAGGAGAACATTAGAAGCGGAGTGCTAAATGTCTCTCGGTCGATCATCCAGATTTTGTTCCTTGGCTTCGCTAAGGTGTAATCTGAGAAGGTGTTATCTTCCTTTGCATCTGCATCCTCCATCACCATTCATCATGGTAGTAAGTTGTGTTACCGGACCCTTGACACGGATGTTGGTAAAACCTTGATGAATGTGGAAATGCTTAAGTTCTTGAGAGCACGCACAAGCGCTACGTATTATCGCCGGCACTAACCGGGATTGCTCCTAGTCTCGTCGGTTATGCTATAACCACTTCCACAGTGAATTCACTCTCTATTGTTGGGTTCTTCCCCAGTTACCAGAATCATTCCCCGCATTTGCATTTTGTTCCCAGCTTGCACCGCCAATGTGCCATTCTACCATGGGTCTCTTCCATTTCCGGTGATAAGCAAAAATCATCCATTACGTTGTCTTCAACAAGGTAATCCACATCATCCAAGTTTGAGTATGCCATTCTACCGACCCCCTCCAAACGATCGCTCGAGAATTGTCTTAGGCTGGTTTAAAGAGTTTCAATGATCTCTGAATCAAAAGTAATTCTTTTTGCCACTTAAGGGAATATCTCTATGAGTCACGGTTCCGAAGGTGTCTCGTTGTGGTATCATGGCAACTCAACTCCTCGCTACATTGACAATTGTTTACCACCTTCTTAAGCGTGAAATTGTTGTCTACCTAGTGAACCCTCGTCATCTGCTTCACTCCTTTTCTTCGGATCTGTGCTTCGTCTCTCAGCTCAAGAGATGTTGCTATGTCTCATCCCATGAGTTGATCCTAAGTTGTTCGGTCTTCTCGAAGATCGATTGTTCTAGAGTTTCCTTCCCTCTTCTTGTCATGATTAGCTGGAGTTCTCAGAGCAAGACATCAAGACAAAGATGGTGTTCAAATCAACGTTCAACTGAAGTGCACCCTGGATCGTGAAGATTATACTAGTCCGCGTTACCCTTCACCTTACCCTACGCTTGAATCTCGAGACGAGATTCTTGTTTAGTGGGGGTGAGTTGTCACATCCCTAGCTTTACCCTGGCCATGGACTAGCTTGGTTGCATCATGTTT
>NC_057813.1:242587671-242606496 GCF_018294505.1 Triticum aestivum
GAACAGAGGCGAGGCGTGGCGCTCGCCGACGCTGCCTCGGCCACCTCCTGCTTCCCCCTGGCCACCTCCTGCTTCCTCTCGTCGCCCTGGACCCGTCCGCGACGCCACGCACCCCCCCCCAGGCCTCTCACTCTCTCCCCGAGCTCCTCTCCTCCTCTGGCTCTCTCGCGCGCAGCCACCGAACACACCCGCCGCAGCCGACGAGCTCTCTCGTGGCCACCGGGCCTCCCTCGCTTCCCCGACTAGCCCAGAGGCTCCGCCTCGACCTCCTCTTCCTCTCCACCAAGCCACGAGGCCCCGGACGCCCTGCATCGCCGCCCACGTCGCCGTTCCCCTCCTCGGCCACCGGAGGTCGTCGTCGTTCGATTCACCGCCGACAGGTCGCCCCCGAGCCCGCTGAGACGCGCTCTGCAACCGCAGTGAGCTCTTGGATCGATTCCCCCTCCTCTCCTTCTCGCGTTCTTGCTCTAGCCCCGTTCCCCACCTCCGTCGAAGCTCGCCGCCGCCACGGCCGACGAGCTCCATGCTCCTGAGCTCGTCCGCTCGCCCAAGCATCACCAGCGTGCTCACCGCGCTCCTGCGAACCCGAAACACCCATGAGTGCTCCCTGTCATGCCCTATAACGCCATCTCCGCGGTTGCCCGAACTCCGGCCGCCGCCTTTGAGCCCGCCGCCGTCGATATAGGTCGCCCCCGGTCTAACTGACCGCACCACTCGACGCGCGGGATCTTCAGCGTCACGTAGCTGCCCTCCGCCGGCCATTTGGTCGCCGGAGGAGGAATTCCGACCCCCTCCGCCGTCCCTGGCCTCGCCGGCGACGAGCCGCGGGTCAACTCCGGCGAGTTGACCCGGGTTTGACCCCCCCCCCTCTCTCACTGACCTGCGGGCCCCGCCCGGCTAATTAGGCTAGGATTAGTATTAACTAAATATTAGTTAGTTTAATAGACACTGACAGCAGGGCCCCACCTGCTAATTAATCATAGATTAGTTTCTGTTTAGTTTTAAACTAATCCAGCGGCCCCACCCGTCAGCATTGACTCTGCTGACGTGGCCTTTGACCCGGCCCCACCTGCCATTGACACTAAACAGCTCTGGGTCACTGACCAGTGGACCCCACTGGTCAGGTTTGACCTGGAGGCGCCCAGTTGACCTGCTGACGTCATGATGACGTCAGGCTGGCGCATTAATTCAATTACTGGATTTATTAATATTCAGGAAATTCCAGAAAATTGTTTAAACCTCAATAAATCATAGAAAATTAACCGTAACTCCAAATTAAATAATTTATATATGAACAATTATCAAAAAAATTCAAGGAATCCATCTGTACCATTTTCATGCATGTTAGAAAAACTTATCACTACTGTTTAGGGCAAATGAAGTGAATGGCATTTGAATAATCACATATGGAGTTTGAATTTGAATCTTGTATTCAAACCAACTTCATTTAATCTGTTGCTAGTTGCATTAGCCCAAAACACATTCATTTTGCCATGTCATGATCATGCATCATATTGTGCATTGCATTGATTGTGTTCCCTTCTGTGTTGCCGGTATTTGTCCCCTCTCGATAGACGTGATACCGATGATGTGATCGTTGACACTGATGAAGACTCAATGTTATCTTCAGAAGTGCCAGGCAAGCAAAACCCCCTTGTTCATTCCGATACAATCCTACTCTCTCGCTCCTGCTCTCTTTTACTGCATTAGGACAACACCGATTCATCTGTTACTTGCTGCGGTAGCTGAACCCCTTTATCCTTTGCATGACCTGTCATTGCCACAGTAAATAGATGAAACCCACTAGCATGAGTAGGAGTTGTTTGAGCCCTGATGTGCCTACTCATTCATGCTTGTTTGTCATGCCTGCTACTGCTTAGAGTTGAGTCAGGTCTGATTCAACAAGGATGAATCAGAGGTGTGTGAACATGTCCTACTATGTGTGAGCTAAGTGTGTGAACACGATTTGGTAAAAGGTGTCGGTGAGAGGCCATGTAGGAGTACATGGTGGGTTGTCTCATTGAAGCCGTCCTTAGGAACTGAGTTCTGTGTTTGTGATCCATGATTCAGCTACTACCATGCATTGGGCCCTGAAATATGACCCCGCTCGACTTCTTATTCACCCTAGTCCTCTGTCCAGGAGTGGCAAGTAGTTTCTGGTGTTTGTAGCTTACTGGAGGCCATGGACAGCGCTGACCCTAGGGGTGGGCTGTGATGCGGTAGGTACGTGGCACGGTGTACCGGATGCCCGTTTGGTATCTCAGGAACCCTGTTCACATCGTTTGGGGCTGTGAGCGAAACTCCGGCCGGATCTCCTCATGGATGGAACCCGAATAGGCGATAAACCTGGACTAGAGACTTGAGTGTTTAGGTAGGTCGTGGTCTACACCCACGTCGGCTTTCGCTTGAAGTCTGCCGAGCACATGTCGTGTGCAGACGCTAAGTGGTGGAAACATGTATGAAGAAGTACACCCCTGCAGGGTTAACATCATCTATTCGAATAGCCGTGTCCGCGGAAAAGGACTTCTGGATTGCTTATATCAGTTCATAGACAAGTGAAAGTGGATACTTTAAAATGCGCAAGATAAGCGTGAGTGCTATGGATGGCGTTCTCGTAGGGAGACGGGAGCGGATCCATAGTGGTGTATTGATATGGTGAATATGTGGACTCGTGTGCACCACCTCAAAAGAGTCGCTTGCAGTCGTAGTTTAGGATAGCCACCGAGTCAAAGCTGGCTTGCTGCAGTTAAACCCCACCATCCCCTTGTTGAAAATGATGCATATGTAGTTAGTTCTGATGTAAGTCTTGCTGGGTACATTTGTACTCACGTTTGCCTATTTTATGTTTTTGCAGAGAGACTTCAGTCTCACTAGTAGTTCCACGTGGACTTCGACGTTTAGCTTGTTACCTCAGCTACGATCTTGTGCCCTCGGCAGGATCTGATAGATAGTCAGGCTTCTCAGCCTTTTTCATTTATAGATGTCTGTACCCAGACATGATAGCTTCCGCTTGTGCTTTGATTTGTATGCTCTGAATGTTGGGTCATGAGACCCCTGTTTGTAATATCTCGCTCCTCGGAGCCTATTGAATAAACTACTTGAGTCGTAGAGTCATTTTGTGATGCCATGTTGTATTGCACATATCGAGCATATTGTGTGTATGTTATTAAAATGCTTGGTATGTGTGGGATCTGACCATCTAGTTGTTTATCTTTAGTAGCCTCTCTTACGGGGAAATGTCTCCTAGTGTTTCCACCGAGCCATGGTAGCTTGCTACTGCTCTGGAACACTTAGGCTGGCCGGCATGTGTCCTTCTTCGTTCCTGTGTCTGTCCCTTCGGGGAAATGTCACGCTTTGAGTACCGGAGTCCTGTTAGCCCGCTACAGCCCGGTTTACCGGAGTCCTGCTAGCCCAGTGCTACAGCCCGGACCCACTTGCTGATGACCGACACGTTCGAAGCTGGGTCATGGATGCCTGTCCCTATAAGTCTGTGCCACTTTGGGTTTACGACTAGTCATGTCAGCCCGGGCTCTTTATCATATGGATGCTAGCGACACTATCATATACGTGAGCCAAAAGGCGCAAACGGTCCCGGGAAAAAGGTAAGACGACACCCGTGGGGATACCGTGCGTGAGGCCGCAAAGTGATATGAGGTGTTACCAGCTAGATCGATGTGACATCGAGTCGGGGTCCTGACAGCGTTGGCATCAGAGCCGGACTGCCTGTAGGTTCTCCAAGCCAAACTGGTCGATGTTGAGTCTAGAAATTCTTTAGTTATATGTAGGGGAATTGTTTGTGGGTTGGAACGTAAGGCTCTTTTTACTCCTTTATCTTATGACTTTCTGATCTGAGTCAGTCCATTCTTCCACCGGGGGTTAAGGAATTAGGATCTGTTCTCTCTATCAGGATCACGAGTTACTAATCAGTAGTACCTTATAAGTTTGATGGTTATAAGCCTAGTTCAGTTCTACTACCACCTTATGTTGTTAGAATGGGTTCAGAACTTTGATATGATGATGTTGAGTATGTACGAAATCCTTTGTCAAATGTCTCAAATCCTTCTTGAGCATTTACAGCTGTTATGCTGCCGAAATTTTGCTAGAAGTTCTAATGCCTTTGCATTATGATTGCGCTTTCAGATGGCCACTCGCGACCTCAATCAAGTGGTTCGCCTGACTCGATGCCTAGATGATAGAGGCGAGGGTCCCGATCTTTCGATGAGATGATGGATATCGTTTGGTGGAAGTCGACTTTGACGATCCGACTACGAACGTGCGAGGACGTCGCGCCTTAGCAATCGCTAAACCAACTCCGAGAGGTTATTGACCACGCCGGAGCACGATCAACCTGACCACGAGGGTCTGTTTCCTGCGAGCAAACGAAGAACAAGCAAGAAACTAAGATTGCAATCTGGATATTGCGAATATAAGATGAAAGCTTTATTGATCAAGGTGGGGTTCTGTGACGCCTTTGTCTGGTCGTTGAACACAAACGAAGTACGCGAAGTTGCAGCTATGGCGAACTTTTAATCTAAACAAAACCCCAAAGTCTAAACGATGCCCTAAGGGCTGTATATATGGAGGAAGAGGGGGGGAATTTCGTGGCCCTTGGTGGAGGGGTCCGAAATCAACCCTATCTCTTGTTTCCCCACACATACGGACTCTGAAAATAGCCTATACTTATGTATTTCGAAATTACATGGGCCTGGCCCAATAATAAGATGACGCAGCACCTAAAATAGCCTCGGGACGAAATTTATGAAGTGGCATCTTGTATATTTCGTCCAAGGCTTCATGCACCCATTATGGTGGCTTCAAAGTCCTGAAATCATCACTTGTAACTCCGTTCTTGTTCCCCTTGCGCATGCCATCATCTCCATGCTTGTTCTTGCTCCAATGTTCATCCTTCTCCAAGCTAGGCCCTTCATTTGTAAGCAAAACAAATGTATCCAATTTAGGCAGCATCATATTCTCATGAACATTAGAATCATTACCAAGAAACGAAAGTACCTGGTAATTTAGTTGGCGTGCACGAGCTCTAGTAATTGGTCCAGTATGTATAGCAGCAGGGGCTGTGGGTGTAACAATTGTATTGATGTCCTCATCAAACCCTATCTCTTGTTTCCCCACACATACGGACTCTAAAAATAGCCTATACTTATGTATTTCGAAATTACATGGGCCTGGCCCAATAATAAGGTGACGCAGCACCTAAAATAGCCTCGGGACGAAATTTATGAAGTAGCATCTTGTATATTTCGTCCAAGGCTTCATTGTCAGGACCCCGACTCGATGTCACATCGATCTAGCTGGTAACACCTCATATCACTTTGCGGCCTCACGCACGGTATCCCCACGGGTGTCGTCTTACCTTTTTCCCGGGACCGTTTGCGCCTTTTGGCTCACGTATATGATAGTGTCGCTAGCATCCATATGATAAAGAGCCCGGGCTGACATGACTAGTCGTAAACCCAAAGTGGCACAAACTTACAGGGACAGGCATCCATGACCCAGCTTCGAACGTGTCGGTCATCAGCAAGTGGGTCCGGGCTGTAGCACTGGGCTAGCAGGACTCCGGTAAACCGGGCTGTAGCGGGCTAACAGGACTCCGGTACTCAAAGCGTGACATTTCCCCGAAGGGACAGACACAGGAACGAAGAAGGACACATGCCGGCCAGCCTAAGTGATCCAGAGCAGTAGCAAGCTACCATGGCTCAGCGGTAACACTAGGAGACATTTCCCGGTAAGAGAGGCTACTAAAGATAAACAACTAGATAGTCAGATCCCACACATACCAAGCATTTCAATCATACACACAATATGCCCGATATGTGCAAATACAACGAAGCATCACAACATGACTCTATGACACAAGTACTTTATTTAAGGCTCAGGGAGCCATACATAACATACACAAAGGTACGGGTCTCACGACCCCACATACAAGTCATACAGTCATACAAGCCAGCAGCGGAAGTAACTTGTCTGAGTACAGACAACTAGTAAAATAAAAGAGGCTTGGAAAGCCTAGCTATACTACGTGGTCCATCACAAGCTCAGGGTCACCACCTGGGTCTTTAGCCTACTCGTTGATGTCAACGTCTACATAGAACCCATCAGAAGGGGTTGCAGCGTCTTCTGTAAAAAATGTAGATTATAGCAACATGAGTACAAAGGTACTCAGCAAGACTTACATCAGATCCTACATACATGCATAGTATCAATAAGGGTTGGTGGAGTTATTGCAGCAAGCCAGCTTTGACTCTTGGCTAGGCTATCCTACGATACTCCAACTTGAAATGGTTTTGCGCACACGAGTCCACTACTCACCACTTCAATACACTACCGAGGATCCACCTCCGTCTTCCTACAGAAGAGCCATCCTCGGCACTCACACTTATCTTGACGCTTTTAGTAGTTTCCATTTACTTGTCTATGAACTGTATAGGCAGCCAAGTAGTCCTTTACCGCGGACGCGGCTATTCGAATAGATCATGTTAACCCTGCAGGGGTGTACTTCTTCATACATGTTTCCACCACTTAGCGTCTGCACATGACATGTGCTCGGCAGACTTCAAGCGAAAGCCGACGTGGGTGTAGACAACGACCTACCTAAACACTTAAGCCTCTAGTCCAGGTTTATCGCCTATCCAGGTTCCATCCGCAGGGAGTCCGGCCGAGGTTTCCCATACGGCCCCGAACAATGTGAATAGGGTTCCCGAGATACCTAACGGGTATTCGGTACACCCGGCCACGTACCTACCGCATCACAGCCCACCCCTACGGTCAGCGCTGTCCACGGCCTCCAGTAGGCTACAAACACCAGAAACTACTTGCAACTCCTGGACAGAGAGCTAGGGTGAATAAGAAGTCGAGCGGGGTCATATTTCAGGGCCCAATGCATGGTAGTAGCTGTATCTTAAATCACATATACAGATCTCAGTGCTTAAGGTCGGCTTCAATGAAACAACCCACCATGTACTCCTACATGGCCTCTCATCGATACCTTTACCAAATCGCGTTCACCACACCACTCTCATTACTGACATAATCATTTCACTCTAGCCCATCACCCAGATGAACCAGACCTGACACGACTCTAAGCATAACAGGCATAGCAATGTAGGAACAACACATACATATGGCTCAATCAACTCCTACACATGCTAGTGGGTTTCATCTAGTTACTGTGGCAATGACAGGTCATGCAGAGGAAATGGGTTCAACTACCGTAGCACACATCAGCTTGAATCGCGTTGTCTTAATGCAGTAAAAGAGAGCAGGAGCGAGAACATGGGATTGTATCGATATGATCAAATGGTTGGTTGCTTGCCTGATGGTTCGATGCACGGATACGGTTCTTCGTTAGGGTAATCGCGGTACTCCTCGGGGACAGAACCTGTCGCAAAGGACATCGATACACAAGCATCACCAAACAATGTGCAACAATATGATGCATGCATAAAACATGGCAATATGAGTGTGTTGGGCTAATGCAACTAAAGCCAGAAGGGTTTGAACAAATTTGAATCATAGATTCAAATTTCAAACTCAAACATGGCCTTTTAAAGTGCTTTTCCTTGTTCTGCTTAAAACATCAATTTAACTTGTTTGATCATGCATGAAAATAGTACAGATGGATAGATTGGATTTTTCTGATCATTTTTCATATATAATTTGTCCAATTTGGAGTTACAGAATAAAAGTTATGAATTTTTGAAGTTTAAATAATATTCTGGAATTTCCTGATTTAATTTAAATCCAGAAAATCAATTACTGCGTCAGCCTGACGTCAGTGTGACGTCAGCAGGTCAACGGAACAGGTCTGGGTCAAACCTGACAGTGGGTCCCGCATGTCAGGGTGATTATTTTAATTAAAGTTTAATTAAAACGAAACCTGTTTAATTAACAGGGCTGGGCCCCACCTGTCATTGACTCAGGGGAGTCAACCAGGGCCCACCCGGGGTCAAAGTCAAAGTCGGCTGCCGGCGTTTAGCCGCCGGCGAGCCCGACGCGGCGGCGGGAGTGGTTTTGGCCATTTCGGCCACCAAATGGACCGCGGAGACCACCGGAGTGGAGCTGAGGACAACCCGCAGCTCTTGGCGGAGCCCGTTGGGGTCGGGGTGGCCGGAGTTGACGGCGGCGAGCTCGGCTGCGGCCGCCAGGGTTCGGTCGTGCACGGGAACGGGGTTGGAGCTCGAAGTCGAGCGAAGCGAGGCGCTAGGGATGCTCTACGGGGTCTTGCGAACTCGTTGGACTCGCCGGGGTGACCAAATGGTCACCGGAGCTGCGTCGACGGCGTAGGTTCGGCCGTGGTGGGGAGGAGGCTACGGTGGGGGAACGAGGAGGAGGAGAGGGGGAAGCGGTGGCGTAGCTCACCGCGGTTGCAGTGGGCGTCGAAGCGGGCTCGGGGACGCGCTGGAGACGACGAATTCGACGGCGACGATGGTCGGAGCCCGAAGAGGGGAACGGCGACGTGGCGGCGATGCAGAGCTTCTGGAGGACCGTGGAGCGGTGGGGAGGAAGAGGGGGTCGTGGCGGAGCTTCTGAGCTAGTCGGGGGAGCGAGGGGTGGCCGGAGACGGCTGCTGTGGCGAACGGCGGCGACGGTGGTGTTCGGCCGTGTGAGAGAGAGAGCGAGGGAGAGGAGAGGAGAGCCGGGGGAGAGTGAGAGAGAGCAGGGGGGAGGCGTGGCGTCGTCCAGGGCATCGAGCGAGGAGGGGAGGGCAGGCAAGCAGGCGAGCAGGTGGCGTGGCGCGGTGGCGCGCGTGCGCGCCGGCCACACTCCCCTCCCTCTGTCGGGACGAAGACGACAAAGGAGGGAGGTGGGCTGGGCCGGCTGCTGGCTGGGCCAGCCAGCTGGCTGGGCCGCACAGTGGAGGAGCCCAGGTAAGCTCCTCCTGTTATATATTTTTCTGTTTTCTAATTTCTGACATTTGTTTTGATTTAAATAATATATTAAATCATTTATTTGACTTATGCCAATTTTTGCAGGAGCTATTTATATTATTCCAGAGCTCTTTTATAATTGGCATAATATTTGGGCATATATTAATATATATAATTAATATATTTCCAATGCAAATATTTATGCATTAATTCCAAATGCCCAAAATAATGTCCATGAGCCACTAAAAATATTGGTTTGATTTTTATCTCTGTCCAATATTTTCAGAGAGCAACAGGAGCATTTTCTTGGACCCTTTTGGAGAAATTTTTATTTGGGTCATTTTCAAAATGGTTCTGAGGGTTTGACAGATCCCCATTTCAAGTTTCTGATGAAAGAGTAAACATGATGCAACACTCTAATGCATGACTAGCTAGGGTGTGACAACTCACCCCCACTCAAAAGAATCTCGTCCCGAGATTTGGGTTCCTCCGGGAAGAAAGCGGGATACTCGAGTCGAAGACGATCCTCCCTTTCCCAAGTTGCTTCATCTTCAGAATGGTGCGACCATTGAACTTTGAGAAACTTGATATTCTGGCGTCGGGTGGTACGTTCGGCCTGATCGAGGATACGAATGGGGTACTCTCGATATGTAAGATTATCTTGGAGATCAAGCGTTTCGTGGTCCACTCCACGGATAGGATCCGAGAAGCAACGCCTGAGTTGAGAAACGTGGAAGACATCGTGAACTCTGGAGAGGTGCGGAGGTAGTTCCAACTGGTAGGCAACTTCTCCTCGTTTGGCGAGAATGCGAAAAGGTCCAATGTAACAAGGAGCCAATTTGCCTTTGATACCGAAATGATGGGTTCCCTTCAGAGGGGTGACCCGAAGATAAGCCTTCTCGTCAACCTCGAAAGTCATAGCCTTATGTTTTCGGTCATATTGACTCTTTTGACGAGATTGGGCTGTTTTCAACTTTTCACGAACGATACGAACTTGTTCTTCTGCTTCCTGAATCATATCCGGGCCAAAGAATTGTCTTTCCCCGGTCTCTGACCAGTTAAGGGGTGTTCGACATCGTCGTCCATAGAGAACTTCAAAAGGGGCTTTACCCAAGCTAGATTGATAGCTGTTGTTGTAAGCGAATTCGGCAAATGGAAGGCACTTCTCCCAGTCCATTCCGAACGAGATAACAGAGGCTCGAAGCATGTCTTCTAGAATTTGGTTGACGCGTTCCACTTGACCACTCGACTGAGGGTGGAAAGCGGTGCTAAAGGAGAGACGAGTTCCCATAGCATTTTGGAAACTTTCCCAAAATCGAGAGGAGAAAAGACTTCCTCGATCCGAGTTAATTTCCAAAGGAACACCATGGAGAGACACTATTCGGGAGATGTACAAATCTGCCAGCTGACTAGCGGTTATACTCTCACGAACAGGTAAGAAATGAGCTACTTTGGAAAGACGATCGACCACGACGAAAATAGCATTATTCCCTCTCTTGGTCCTGGGAAAACCGGTAATGAAATCCATACCAATTTTATCCCATTTCCATTCAGGAATAGCTAAGGGTTGAAGGGTGCCAGCAGGCCGTTGATGCTCTGCTTTTACACGGCGACAGACGTCGCAATTTGCAATATACTGAGCAATTTCTCTCTTCATCCTAGTCCACCAGAACCTCTGGCGTAGGTCCTGATACATTTTAGTACTACCGGGATGAATAGTGAGAGGAGATTCATGAGCTTCTTTAAGGATCAACTGCCGTAGATGCTGGTTCTTGGGAACCACTAGACGGTTCTCAAAGTACACAACACCATGATCATTTGTAGAGAAACAACTAGCACCTCCGCTAGCAATGTTCTCTTTGATTTTAGATATTCCCTTATCTCGCTTTTGGGCAGCGATGATTTGATCCGTAAGAGTAGGTTTTGCTACCAAGGTGGCAAGAAAACCTTGAGGTACAATGTGAAGGTTAAGCTTCCGAAATTCCTCGTGGAGAAGCGGTTGACTTTGTTGTAACATCAGGTTGTTACAATAAGATTTATGACTTAGCGCATCAGCCATGACGTTGGCTTTCCCTGGGGTGTAGGTTATTCCTAAGTCGAAGTCTGTGATCAATTCAACCCAACGTCTCTGCCTGAGATTCAAATCCGGTTGGGTGAAAATGTACTTCAGACTTTGGTGATCAGTGAATATTTCGCAACGATTACCGAGGAGGTAATGTCGCCAGGTCTTAAGTGCATAGACTACGGCTGCAAGCTCTAGATCATGAGTAGGATAATTCTCCTCATGTGGGTGCAATTGCCGTGAAGCATAAGCAATTACGTGTCGATCTTGCATAAGAATGCAACCTAGTCCTTGTCGCGAGGCGTCGCAGTAGATAACAAAGTCCTTGGAGAAGTCTGGCGGTACCAGCACGGGAGCAGAGGTCAGGCGTCTTTTCAATTCCTGAAAGCTGTGCTCACATTGTGGAGTCCATTCGAACTTTTTATCTTTCTTGAGGAGTTCGGTTAGAGGTTTAGCAACTTTGGAGAAGTTCTCGACAAAGCGACGGCAATAGCTCGCTAAGCCTAGAAAACTCCGAACTTGCTTGACCGATTCGGGTGGAGTCCAATTAAGGACGGCTTGAACTCGCTCAGGGTTAACAGCAATACCTTTACCAGATATTACATGACCCAGATAGGTCATTTCTGACAACCAGAATTCACATTTAGAAAATTTGGCATAAAGACGATGCTCTCGAAGTTTCTTCAACACTAGCCTTAAATGTTCGGCATGTTCTTCCTCGTTCTTGGAGTAAATGAGTATATCATCGAGATAAACTACGACGAATTTATCCAAATACTCCATGAAGATTGAGTTCATTAACCGAGAAAAGGTGGCTGGAGCGTTGGTTAAACCGAAGGACATGACGGTGGAATAAAAGAAGCAGTTTCTGTATCTACCTTGTCATACGGATGGTCATCTTGCATTCCGAGTTATTCCTTACATTATGTATCCTATGTCGGAATTTTACCATCCTGACTAAATCATTGTCTTGTTTACCTAGGATGGTCAACACGCGCGCTAACCCTGCTTCCCAAGAGCAGGCCGAAGGCAGTGAAGCCAGGGATGCAAATCTACCTCATCCCCCTTCACTAGCCGAGGTTATGATGGAAGCTGAGAGAAACAAGCGGGAGACAAACCGTTTGTTGGAGCGTATTGAACAGAATACAACACACCATCAGAGGGCTAACGTGGTGTCACTCAGTGATTTTATCAAATTGCATCCACCCACGTTCCACCACTCCGTCGAGCCTCTCGACGTTGATGACTGGCTTCGCAGTATCTCTCACAAACTGCGTTCCGCGCTGGTAGCGGAGGCTGACAAGGTCACCTTTGCTGCATATCATCTTGAAGGCCCCGCCAGTCTATGGTGGGAGAATTATGGAGCTATGCGCCCAGCGGGCCATGTCACCACTTGGGCTGAGTTCAGCGAGGCTTTCCGTGAACATCACATTCCGGAGGGTCTCATGGACCGTAAGCGTGAAGAATTTTGCAATTTCACCCAAGGCCACTTTCTGTGGATGTCTATAGCAGGGAGTTTGGTAATCTCGCCCGATATGCAACTGAGGAAGTGTCTACTGACGCCAAGAAGGAAGCAAGGTTCCGTAAGGGCCTTAGTCCTGAGCTTCGCCGCGACCTCCGTCTGCATGAGTGCACATCTTTTTCGAAACTCGTCAACAAAGCCATCAGTGCTGAAACTGGTCAGACTGACTATGACGCAACACGCAAGCATGGACGTGACATGGGTTCCTCATCCGGTGCTGGTCCTCAGAAGCGCCGCGTGTGGGTGCCCAACACCGCCCTGCCACCCAGATTCACACCGAGGCCATCTTTCCAGGCGCCTCGCCCTGTTCAACAGTCTGCTCCAGCCAAGCCCTATGGAGGTCCAACCAACAATGCTCCTCCACGTACCAGTTCCGTGACTTGTTTCAAGTGTGGGGAATCTGGTCACTATATGCGTGAGTGCCCCCAGACCAACCCCAATCAATCTGCTAAAGCTGTTGGCCGTGGCAAGCCGACAGGAAAAATATTCCACGCCAAGCCGGTCACCGCTTCACGTGGCCATGTCAACTGTATCTCTGCCGAAGAAGCTCAAGAGGATCCCAACGTCGTTCTCGGTACGCTTCTTGTAAATTGCCACCCGGCATCTGTTCTTTTCGATACAGGAGCCTCTCATTCTTTTATATCCGAAAATTATGCTCGTTTGCATAACGTTGCATTCTGTGACATGCCATCCACCATGGAAATTTCTACCCCTGGGTCTAGATGGCAGACCTCTAGGGTAAGTTTTGGAAATGAAATCCAAGTCGATAGACTTGTTTTCCTTGCGTCTTTGATAGCCCTTAAATCTTCAGATATTAATATCATTTTGGGTATGGACTGGATGTCAGCTCATCAAGCCAAAATTGATTGCTTCTCTAGGACTGTTCAACTCACCCATCCTTCGGGGAAGATAGTCAATGTCTTGACCCGAATAGCCAAGCGACAATTATATTCTCTTAACGCCAGCCCTTTGCCAGACCTTGAGGACATTCCGGTAGTCCGTGACTTCCCGGATGTCTTTCCAGAGGAATTGCCAGGTGTTCCACCTGACAGGGATGTTGAGTTCGTAATAGACCTCATTCCAGGAACCGTTCCGATTGCTAGAAGACCCTATAAGATGGCACCCCTAGAACTAGCTGAGCTCAAGAAACAACTCGATGAATCCTTGAAAAAGGGTTTCATCCGACCTAGTTCATCTCCGTGGGCTTGCCCCGTCCTATTCGTCAAGAAGAAGGATGGTACGGACCGGATGGTTGTAGATTACCGACCTGTCAATTTGGTCACAATCAAGAACAAATACCCGCTTCCCAGGATCAACGACCTGTATGATCAGCTCGCTGGATCCTCAGTCTTCTCCAAGATGGATTTGAGGTTGGGCTACCATCAAATCAAAATCAGAAACGGGGACATTCCTAAAACGGCCTTTGTTACTCGTTATGGCCAATACGAGTACACCGTCATGTCCTTCGGTTTAACCAATGCTCCAGCCACCTTTTCTCGGTTAATGAACTCAATCTTCATGGAGTATTTGGATAAATTCGTCGTAGTTTATCTCGATGATATACTCATCTACTCCAAGAACGAGGAAGAACATGCCGAACATTTAAGGCTAGTGTTGAAGAAACTTCGAGAGCATCGTCTTTATGCCAAATTTTCTAAATGTGAATTCTGGTTGTCAGAAGTGACCTATCTGGGTCATGTAATATCTGGTAAAGGTATTGCTGTTAACCCTGAGCGAGTTCAAGCCGTCCTTAATTGGACTCCGCCTGAATCAGTCAAGCAAGTTCGGAGTTTTCTAGGCTTAGCGAGCTACTGTCGTCGCTTTGTCGAGAACTTCTCCAAAGTTGCTAAACCTCTAACCGAACTCCTCAAGAAAGATAAAAAGTTCGAATGGACTCCACAATGTGAGCACAGCTTTCAGGAACTGAAAAGACGCCTGACCTCTGCTCCCGTGCTGGTACCGCCAGACTTCTCCAAGGACTTTGTTATCTACTGCGACGCCTCGCAACAAGGACTAGGTTGCATTCTTATGCAAGATCGACACGTAATTGCTTACGCTTCACGGCAATTGCACCCACATGAGGAGAATTATCCTACTCATGATCTAGAGCTTGCAGCCGTAGTCTATGCACTTAAGACCTGGCGACATTGCCTCCTCGGTAATCGTTGCGAAATATTCACTGATCACCAAAGTCTGAAGTACATTTTCACCCAACCGGATTTGAATCTCAGGCAGAGACGTTGGGTTGAATTGATCACAGACTTCGACTTAGGAATAACCTACACCCCAGGGAAAGCCAACGTCATGGCTGATGCGCTAAGTCGTAAATCTTATTGTAACAACCTGATGTTACAACAAAGTCAACCGCTTCTCCACGAGGAATTTCGGAAGCTTAACCTTCACATTTTCCCTCAAGGTTTTCTTGCCACCTTGGTAGCAAAACCTACTCTTACGGATCAAATCATCGCTGCCCAAAAGCGAGATAAGGGAATATCTAAAATCAAAGAGAACATTGCCAGCGGAGGTGCTAGTTGTTTCTCTACAAATGATCATGGTGTTGTGTACTTTGAGAACCGTCTAGTGGTTCCCAAGAACCAGCATCTACGGCAGTTGATCCTTAAAGAAGCTCATGAATCTCCTCTCACTATTCATCCCGGTAGTACTAAAATGTATCAGGACCTACGCCAGAGGTTCTGGTGGACTAGGATGAAGAGAGAAATTGCTCAGTATATTGCAAATTGCGACGTCTGTCGCCGTGTAAAAGTAGAGCATCAACGGCCTGCTGGCACCCTTCAACCCTTAGCTATTCCTGAATGGAAATGGGATAAAATTGGTATGGATTTCATTACCGGTTTTCCCAGGACCAAGAGAGGGAATAATGCTATTTTCGTCGTGGTCGATCGTCTTTCCAAAGTAGCTCATTGCTTACCTGTTCGTGAGAGTATAACCGCTAGTCAGCTGGCAGATTTGTACATCTCCCGAATAGTGTCTCTCCATGGTGTTCCTTTGGAAATTAACTCGGATCGAGGAAGTCTTTTCACCTCTCGATTTTGGGAAAGTTTCCAAAATGCTATGGGAACTCGTCTCTTCTTTAGCACCGCTTTCCACCCTCAGTCGAGTGGTCAAGTGGAACGCGTCAACCAAATTCTAGAAGACATGCTTCGAGCCTCTGTTATCTCGTTCGGAATGGACTGGGAGAAGTGCCTTCCATTTGCCGAATTCGCTTACAACAACAGCTATCAATCTAGCTTGGGTAAAGCCCCTTTTGAAGTTCTCTATGGACGACGATGTCGAACACCCCTTAACTGGTCAGAGACCGGGGAAAGACAATTCTTTGGCCCGGATGTGATTCAGGAAGCAGAAGAACAAGTTCGTATCGTTCGTGAAAAGTTGAAAACAGCCCAATCTCGTCAAAAGAGTCAATATGACCGAAAACATAAGGCTATGACTTTCGAGGTTGACGAGAAGGCTTATCTTCGGGTCACCCCTCTGAAGGGAACCCATCGTTTCGGTGTCAAAGGCAAATTGGCTTCTCGTTACATTGGACCTTTTCGCATTCTCGCCAAACGAGGAGAAGTTGCCTACCAGTTGGAACTACCTCCGCACCTCTCCAGAGTTCACGATGTCTTCCACGTTTCTCAACTCAGGCGTTGCTTCTCGGATCCTATCCGTGGAGTGGACCACGAAACGCTTGATCTCCAAGATAATCTTACATATCGAGAGTACCCCATTCGTATCCTCGATCAGGCCGAACGTACCACCCGACGCCAGAATATCAAGTTTCTCAAAGTTCAATGGTCGCACCATTCTGAAGATGAAGCAACTTGGGAAAGGGAGGATCGTCTTCGACTCGAGTATCCCGCTTTCTTCCCGGAGGAACCCAAATCTCGGGACGAGATTCTTTTGAGTGGGGGTGAGTTGTCACACCCTAGCTAGTCATGCATTAGAGTGTTGCATCATGTTTACTCTTTCATCAGAAACTTGAAATGGGGATCTGTCAAACCCTCAGAACCATTTTGAAAATGACCCAAATAAAAATTTCTCCAAAAGGGTCCAAGAAAATGCTCCTGTTGCTCTCTGAAAATATTGGACAGAGATAAAAATCAAACCAATATTTTTAGTGGCTCATGGACATTATTTTGGGCATTTGGAATTAATGCATAAATATTTGCATTGGAAATATATTAATTATATATATTAATATATGCCCAAATATTATGCCAATTATAAAAGAGCTCTGGAATAATATAAATAGCTCCTGCAAAAATTGGCATAAGTCAAATAAATGATTTAATATATTATTTAAATCAAAACAAATGTCAGAAATTAGAAAACAGAAAAATATATAACAGGAGGAGCTTACCTGGGCTCCTCCACTGTGCGGCCCAGCCAGCTGGCTGGCCCAGCCAGCAGCCGGCCCAGCCCACCTCCCTCCTCTGTCGTCTTCGTCCCGACAGAGGGAGGGGAGTGTGGCCGGCGCGCGCGCGCGCCACCGCGCCACGCCACCTGCTCGCCTGCTTGCCTGCCCTCCCCTCCTCGCTCGATGCCCTGGACGACGCCACGCCTCCCCCCTGCTCTCTCTCACTCTCCCCCGGCTCTCCTCTCCTCTCCCTCGCTCTCTCTCTCACACGGCCGAACACCACCGTCGCCGCCGTTCGCCACAGCAGCCGTCTCCGGCCACCCCTCGCTCCCCCGACTAGCTCAGAAGCTCCGCCACGACCCCCTCTTCCTCCCCACCGCTCCACGGTCCTCCAGAAGCTCTGCATCGCCGCCACGTCGCCGTTCCCCTCTTCGGGCTCCGACCATCGTCGCCGTCGAATTCGTCGTCTCCAGCGCGTCCCCAAGCCCGCTTCGACGCCCACTGCAACCGCGGTGAGCTACGCCACCGCTTCCCCCTCTCCTCCTCCTCGTTCCCCCACCGTAGCCTCCTCCCCACCACGGCCGAACCTCCGCCGTCGCCGAGCTCGCCGTCGACGCAGCTCCGGTGACCATTTGGTCACCCCGGCGAGTCCAACGAGTTCGCAAGACCCCGTAGAGCATCCCTAGCGCCTCGCTTCGCTCGACTTCGAGCTCCAACCCCGTTCCCGTGCACGACCGAACCCCGGCGGCCGCAGCCGAGCTCGCCGCCGTCAACTCCGGCCACCCCGACCCCAACGGGCTCCGCCAAGAGCTGCGGGTTGTCCTCAGCTCCACTCCGGTGGTCTCCGCGGTCCATTTGGTGGCCGAAATGGCCAAAACCACTCCCGCCGCCGCGTCGGGCTCGCCGGCGGCTAAACGCCGGCAGCCGACTTTGACTTTGACCCCGGGTGGGCCCTGTTTGACTCCCCTGAGTCAATGACAGGTGGGGCCCAGCCCTGTTAATTAAACAGGTTTAGTTTTAATTAAACTTTAATTAAAATAATCACCCTGACATGCGGGACCCACTGTCAGGTTTGACCCAGACCTGTTCCGTTGACCTGCTGACGTCACACTGACGTCATGCTGGCGCAGTAATTGATTTTCTGGATTTAAATTAAATCAGGAAATTCCAGAATATTATTTAAACTTCAAAAATTCATAACTTTTATTCTGTAACTCCAAATTGGACAAATTATATATGAAAAATGATCAGAAAAATCCAATCTATCCATCTGTACTATTTTCATGCATGATCAAACAAGTTAAATTGATGTTTTAAGCAGAACAAGGAAAAGCACTTTAAAAGGCCATGTTTGAGTTTGAAATTTGAATCTATGATTCAAATTTGTTCAAACCCTTCTGGTTTTAGTTGCATTAGCCCAACACACTCATATTGCCATGTTTCATGCATGCATCATATTGTTGCACATTGTTTGGTGATGCTTGTGTATCGATGTCCTTTGCGACAGGTTCTGCCTCCGAGGAGTACCGTGATTACCCTAACAAAGAACCGTATCCGTGCATCGAACCATCAGGCAAGCAACCAACCATTTGATCATATCGATACAATCCCATGTTCTCGCTCCTGCTCTCTTTTACTGCATTAAGACAACGCGATTCAAACTGCTGTGTGCTACGGTAGTTGAACCCATTTCCTCTGCATGACCTGTCATTGCCACAGTAACTAGATGAAACCCACTAGCATGTGTAGGAGTTGATTGAGCCATATGTATGTGTTGTTCCTACATTGCTATGCCTGCTATGCTTAGAGTCGTGTCAGGTCTGGTTCATCTGGGTGATGGGCTAGAGTGAAATGATTATGTCAGTAATGAGAGTGGTGTGGTGAACGCGATTTGGTAAAGGTATCGATGAGAGGCCATGTAGGAGTACATGGTGGGTTGTTTCATTGAAGCCGACCTTAAGCACTGAGATCTGTATATGTGATTTAAGATACA